>NC_068988.1:78503799-78508088 GCF_001194135.2 Octopus bimaculoides
AGAGAGGGGGAAGAGAGTGGAGAGAGAGAATATCATAATTACAAAAATTATCTTACTTTTCTCTTTCGTATCTTTCGGTGTTTCTACAACGGTACTTCACATCATTTTTAATGGAAAACTTAATAACGTGCCAAATCTAAACGGAATAATCGAATAATCAAAATTAAGTAAATGAAGTAGAAAGATAAAGGTTTTTAAATGGCAAAATATCTTGAATTTTGGTAGTTTTGGTATGCTTCGGAGTTCACTGATCACGCAAAAGTGTGACAAGTTTTTACAGGGGACATGATTCTGTCAAGATATGCAATGTGCAATTCCTTGAAAGTCCCCTGTTTTAAAAAAATTGTTATGCTTAATATAGTACCACAATTTTACTGTAATGAATATTGCGTTCATTGTATCACCATAATGTTTGTGGAATACACATTGTAAAGAATCTACTGTATTATCTCAATGTCTTCATATCATTTAATTTTATTTTAAGAATGTTGCAGGTTATTTGGATGGCAGAATCAATAAATTGCAAGCTCGGAATACATTGAATTATGCAATATCTCGTTACAAGTTCAAATTTTCCGCTAGTTCGAGTTTATTTTTCACTCTTTCGGGAACGCTAAAGTAAAAGCCATTTAATTATATTTTTTTTTCCAGTATATATTCAAAATTACTATTTATCGTTATTTTTGCTTTGAGATATTTCTTTTAAATGACCTATTTACATGTTCCTCAATGTTTCTACATATAAACATAAATTTTGCTTAAACAATTCTTTCAACTTCTTTTATTACTGGGAAACTGCTTGCACTTCTCAGCCAAAAGGAAGCGACAGAGCGATCTTTACAAAGGACTCTTACCATAGACGGATCCATCCTACTGGCGACAAGTGTTCCACAAAACTTCACACGACAGTAATGCTCGGACTCTGAATTAGTTATTGCATAACAGTTTCATTTCTCTCTGCGCAGCAAGGAAAGACCCGACTGTAATCTCGGATCAGCAGGGATTTTTGGAAGTCATCATAGTTTATGAGCCGAAAGTTCTACAATACATATCAGCAGATTGATTCGCGTCGGCGCTTAGAGTTTTCTTGAAAAGGTCTTCGCCTTCCCCCACCCCTATTCCCTATACAATACTGGCGTGAAAATCCTCCAACCGCATTACCTGAGTACCTGACAATATTCCAGAAGGCAGCCAGCCACCTAATCTTGGTTTTCGCCTGACGCAAAATTGCAGTTTTGTTGACGAAATGATTATACAAAGACGTGCCTGACAAAGACCGGTCACACCTGCTCACTGTCTAAGAATTGCTTTAGATGCAGCAGACTAATCGCTTGTCTGTGCATTAAAACAACGGCATACCGAGTCCTCCCTTCAGAAGATGTTGAGAGTAGACGCTCAACCTGACAAGTGGAACTTGCCCTTTTCACAAGAACCGGCTCGATTTCGATCCCACTGAACCTTGTATGCTGCTAATGTCATTGTCAAAGTCATGAACATTTTACACTATCTTTCTCTCTTCTGATTAAAAAAGTCACATTTCTGAGTGAATCCATCTCTGAAATCAGTACAACAAAATCAATTAATCAGGATTGATATTCAACTCGTTTTTAGAGTAGCCATTATCGAGCCACATACAAGTATGGCTTCTGTCATGTTCAGTGATCGAACACTGGACAACGGCATTATCTTACCGCGTCGAAAGGATTGAATTGAATGCAAGCCAAAGAAACATTTCGAATATGCTTCCCTGTAATAGTGATGAATACACCCAGCTGCCCTTGCTTAGATATTAATGAACAGCATCAGATGACCACGCACGAACAACTGAGGCAGATTCTATGTTCTCATTCAAGCTGCTAGAAATAGTAAGCAAATTTCTACTCAAACTACACTTTATCATTTCGAAAATAGAGGAGCACACTGGATAATGAAGTCCTGGAGAAATTATAATTATAATTGCCCGCGAGAAATTATAATTGGAATGACTTTGATCAAAGATGTCTTCAATCAGGACGAACTTGGTGATAAAAAATCAACAACTTAGCGACGTTTGGACTCAGCTGTTGATTACTCTCAATAAATTGACTTCTATCTTTCTTTTGCCAAACGTAATTCGAAGGTGTTGTAATGTTTTCTTCGTGGCACTGTTCGAAAGGATCGATATGCTGGTGTAGTCTACTCGTTAGTGGATTTTTGTGAATCCAGTGTATAACATAGTACTACATCGTTTTCCGAAATTGATCTAGTGTTTTCTTTTCGTGTTGTTTAAAAGAATTGACACGCTGGTATAGTTTTTTCTTAAGTAAATTTTCTGTGAATCCAGTGCAGGATATAGTACTGCATTTTATTTCTCATTTTAGAGGTTACGGGTGCAGTTATCCAATTTAGCGGTTAACCATGCAGTTATTATGCAATAGACACCACTCAAAGTTTCATCAGTTACAATTATCACCTCTTCGGTTTGTAATGTTTTGAAGAATGTTGTGCTTATGCAACGAAATATTTCCTTGTAAGAAATGATTGTGGAAGGCTTGTATATCTTTCCCGTCGAATGGTTTATGTTGATTGTTGTCTGTGCTGAAGTGAGTGTAAATTAAAGAGGGGCATTGCTTTGCTACACAGGTTATAACGTCTTTAATAAATAACGAATGAAAGCAGACTCTATTTCTCTTTCTCTTGTAATGGTTGTGTGGTTTGTTGAAGGAAAGATATATATTACCGCGTTTCGAAGTGGTTATAGGCGAATGTCTTGTACTTATGCGCAACCTTGTGAAAAGTTGCTTCATCTTTGGAAAGACATCTAACGCGTATGTATATTGCTATCGATAAATATTTAATAACATTTCATGAATAGTAAGAATCTGAAAGCATGTATGTATGTATGTATGTATGCATGCACGTATGTATGTATGTAGGTATGTATATATGTATGTATGTATGTATGTATGTATGTATGTACGTATGCATGTATGTATGTATGCATGTATGTATATATGTATGTATATATGTATGTATGTGTGTGTGTGTGTGTGCGCGCGTTATAAATCAATAATCTATCACGTAACTCTCACTGCATGTCAGAACCGATGATACGTCAAGCAAATATTTCAGCTTAATTAAACTTTACTCATATTAAAATGCTACTGCGATATATTTTGTGTTTTTACTTTTTCGAGTCTTTAAAATAATTCAGTTAATTAATGAATTCGTCTTTTCTCTTCCGTTCACATTACAGAATGATTTGTAGAAAAATTAATTTATCCAGTGCTGGTACATAATTTTATTAACCCTCAGGAAAATAAATCCAGAACATAAGGGGGTGGGGCATTTTATGCGATTTCTATCCATTCTGCGAATGCATCGATTAAAATGCCCTATTGCAAGTTACATCAATAGTTTAGTTTTAGATTCCCACCCTAACTTTACGGACACGCAGTATAATTGACGCTGGCTGTGTGACTAATATAATAAGTACTCTTTGCAGCCACGGGATTCCAGGTTTTACTCACACACCCGTCAATTGCACACTCGCGCTTGCACTTTGCAATGGCTTTCCGGGCATCGAGGAGCTGGACATCGCAGGTTGACGGCTAACCAAATTACCCGCTGGGAACTGATTGACAGAAGGACAAGTCACAGGGCCCTTCAAGAACTATGGACAAGACGCTGGTGGAGGGAAATGGTGTGGCGGCTGTCGATAAACTCGACATTAATGATGGGAAAAGATATGTGGTACCCCTGTCATCGTGACTGAGGTGTCAGGTTGTGGCTGTAGTAATAGTAGTAGTAGTAGTAATAGTTGTTGTTGTTGTTGTTGTTGTTGATGATGATGATGAACCATCTCCAACAGAGACAGAAACTACTTGGAAGCCAAAAAAGGTCTGAAGTAAAGAAACAAAACTAAAAGTAACATAAGTTATCAAGAGGCGCAGGAGTGGCTGTGTGGTAAGTAGCTTGCTTACCAACCACACGGTTCCGGGTTCAGTTCCACTGCGTGGCACCTTGGGCAAGTGTCTTCTACTATAGCCTCGGGCCGACCAAAGCCTTGTGAGTGGATTTAGTAGACGGAAACTGAAAGAATCCCGTCGTATATATGTATATAGCGTTCAAGACATACACACTTCACGTCTGGCTGTACAGCCTTTTTGTTTGTTTATTTCACCGTTTCGTTTTCCTGTCTTGTTTTCCGTCCACCACTACCCTCCACGAAAACAATTTAATTTGTGTTCGTGGGAAGAACCATTTTAACGATGCGTACTGCCTTAATTCTTCGAAACGCCGGAGTTTTA
>NC_068988.1:78509156-78512580 GCF_001194135.2 Octopus bimaculoides
TTCCATATCCAGGCAATCCCTTCAACACTTTCCACTACATTTTTTCTTCTTTTTCCCATCGAGCTGAATGACCCTGAGAAATACTTCCGTGCCCCACACCCCTCCTCTCCAATACGTCAATTACCCTCAGCTAGTTTGCATAAATATTTTGAGGGTAATGAAAAAGAAGGAAGAGAAAGAAACAAAAACAAAAAAAAATGGAGCCAGAATGAGCTAAAGAAGAAAAAGAAAGAGAGAAGGAAAAAGAGAGTTGTATCTCATGTTAGTCGATGGCCGATTTATTCAGCTGTCACATAAATTTGTAAGAATTAGTGATGCAAGACTTCGAAGGAATTTGAAAACATATATTCACATGAATGATTCCTCAGAGCCACATTAAGAGTAACGTCTGTCACAGAAGCCAAAACCCAACGTGAGGAATCGTTTTGATAATTCTTCCATTTTTCAAACATCTAACAACATCCTTCAATGGCAATTAGCATCTAAATGAAAAGTTTATAAACAAATACACAAGGATAAATTATTAATTAAGCAGCTTTACAAATCTATGTACCGATCTATTACGCTCTCACTAATTCTCTCTCCCCCTCCCTCTCTCTCCCTACCTCTCTCTCTCTCTCACCAGCTCGTACTCCTTCAGTCTACCTCCCTCCTCCTTTGTGTGAGTGTTTATATGTAAATGTATACGTACATGTGTGTGTGTGTGTGTATATGTGTATACATACTGACAGACTGACTGGCAGACAGACAGACGAACAGACAGATAGATAGATAGATAGATAGATAGATAGATAGATAGATAGATAGATAGATAAATAGACAGACAGATAGATAGACAGACAGATAGATAGATAGACAGATAGATAGACAGACAGACAGATAGATAGATAGATAGATAGATATTAATCTTTTGCGTGTTTTAGTCACCAGACTACGGCCAGGCTAGGGAACCACCCTCAAGGGTTTAACTGAATAAATCGGTTGTGGTACGTATATCTTTAAAGTATGTTACATATTCTATCGTGACTTTCGCAGAACCTCTAAGTTACGGGACGTAAACAAATCAATACCAGTTACCAAACACTGGTGGGGGGAAACACAACAGAAGCACAAAGATACAAGCACGTACACGCATGCATGCGCACAGTACATGCATACGTACATATATATATATATGTGTGTGTGTGTGTGTGTGTGTGTGTGTGTGTGTGTGTGTGTGTGTGTGTGTGTGTGTGTGTGTGTGTGTGTGTGTGTGTGTGTGTGTGTGTGTATGTGTGTGCGTGTGCGCGCGCGCGTGTATGCGAGTGTATATATATATATATATATATAGGTGTGTGTGTGTGTGTGTGTGCGTATTTTCTTTTGGGATTTGGTTTCAAGATTCTTTACATCCGCACTCACACACACACACACATGTATCTACATAACAGCCCACTAACTATTCTACGCTACCTGTGAGTATGAGGGTATGATATCTACTACGTATGTTCTTATTTAGTGCTGGGGATGTTTAATTTATGAGGACGTACTCCTGTATTTCTCTGAGTGTTGGGCCCATTGGGTGCTTGAATAAAATGCGGATGTCAAGTTGACCTGAGTTGCCTCCATGTTGGTCTTTGGCATGTTGGTAGAGTATGGAGGACTGTTTTTTGTCGTCATATTGTCTGAAAAGCTCATTTAGTCGTTCCGCAATGCTCCTAGATGTCTCCCCTATGTACGTCATGTTCATATCTTTACAAGCACCTTCTATGCATCTTATGCTGTAAACTACATTTCTAGTTCTACATTTTCTGCCAGGGCTAATCCTACATACTATGCAGTTATCATTGGTGCATATGGTATTCTCGAAGGGGTACGTCCTACACAGTTGTGATCTGACGGAGTTCCCTGGCTTTTCAACAGTCTTAATGTTGAGTTTGGTCTCTTTCACAGCTTTCCTAAATCTACATGGGCTGTGGCACCTACAAACATCACTCCTTGATATTTGTCGGTTTTATACCACGTGTTCACCCTGTTTGTTTTTTCACTCGTTCTTTGTAACCTGTTCCAGTCTTTGTGTCTATATCTAGGGCAGGTATTACTGGTATCATTACATATAATGTTATCCATCTTTCTACCACCCCTGTATACTCGAACCATTTCTTTCCGATCATATTCAAAGAATTGTATGTGGTGTATGAAGTCCTATACATATTTCGTCGTTTCATAGGGTTTGCATATTGGAGACACGTTGTTCGTTATCCTAATTCTGCTGTCAGTATGTTAATTTTCATGTTGTGTGACAAAGCTGAGTTGTTGTGAACAACATATTTTGAAGCTATGGGTTTCATGTAATAGGAGTGGAGGAGTTTCACTCTGTTGTTGATAGTCTCCAACCAAAGTTCAATATCAAGGTCTATTGTTGGGGTTCCTAGTGGGGTAACCTATATTTACCTTGATACTTTGGTAGATGGAGTTCGCTACTTGCTGGATGCTCTCCATTATGTTCCTCTCAGTTTCTACATTACCGTTACTAGAATTAGTCTTAACTATGATATTAATGTCATCTACAACAGTGACTGTTTAGACGGCTATGACCTCAGTAGATTCTGCCCCACCAGCTCACAGAGGGGAAGACCACCCACCATCACGTCAGCAGTGAAGAAAAGCACCCCAGAGCGTTGGAGTGGATGGACTGTACCCACCCAAGACCCCGAGAGCAACGATCAGGTGAAAGAAAGGATTGCACATGCAATAGGGGTCAGTGTAAGAACCACCTTGAAGAACCACATAATAAAGTTTAACAAGAATCTATACATGCAGGTTCAAGGTGCACCCATTGGAGTCGGTGTAGCTGGAGATGTGGCCGGCCCCTTCATGACCTGATGGGATAGAAAACTTAAGCAATCCTTAGCAGAACAGTCCATAACTCTTCTACTCTACAGTTGGTGTGTATATGACATTAATATCATAGTTAAGATCAACTTTAGTAATTGCTGTTTCAGGGTTTTGGGTGGGTACAGTCCAGCCACTCCAGCGCTCTGGGGTGCTTTTCTTCACTGCTGACGTGATGGTGGGTGGTCTTCCCCTCTGTGACCTGGTGGGGCAGAATCTACTGAGGTCATGGCCGTCTAAATAGTCATTTGTCGATGATGACAAGTCGATGTGTGAGTGTGGGTGTGTGTATATGTGTATATATATATGCACATGCATGTAGGCATATGGATATGAATGTAAACAGATAGACATACAGACGGATAGGCACATTTGTGTGTGTGTGCACACATGCATACACACACAAATGAAGACTGAAACACATGACCATATATACACACACACCTCACTTCACACAAGGACACATATGGAGACATACGTCCATACATATGGAGATACACATCCATACATACAGACACATTACAGAGCTGCAAATATATATATATATATA
>NC_068988.1:78517588-78518657 GCF_001194135.2 Octopus bimaculoides
ATATATATATAGGCGTGGCTGTGTGATAAGTAGCTTGCTTACCAACCACCAGAGTAAGCACATAAATGGGAAACAAAGTCGGAAAAATAGTACTCGAATACCAGAGGTAGAGTAATATGCTTTATTAAAAAGCAGCAAAATATCACAAAACTCTTCGTCGCAAGTTTTGTTTAGAATGCAAAATATTTTTTTAATGTTCAAATACCATGATAAAAAATTTGAAAACCAGACCATGTTTTAACTTTATTCAACTGATATCTATATATATATATATATATATACACACCTCGTCGCATACGGCACTGCTAGAGACATGGGTGTTATTGTTGACAAATAAGCTGAAGTTCTCATATAGACATCAAGGTTGACATGGCTCGAAGGACGGGCTCCTGTATCCTCCGGACTTTCTAGTCTAGAGACGCCCCTACTATTATCCTACTTTTCTCTACTTTTGCTCGCCCTCACCTGTTGTCCGCTGTTGTCCGCTGTGGTCCTCCACCGCCACACGATACAGAATATTATGAAAATTGAAGCTCCCCAAAGATCAATCACAAAAAGAAAAAAGAACAAAATAGATGACATGACAACCCTTGACTATTGGGATCGACTCAAAAAGCTCAGTCTTTACTCTCTCCAACGTCGCCGCGTGCACTATATCATTTGTATGATGTGGATATTACATCCGAGACTTGGCCCCCGTGCCATCCGTCCACTACAGAAATCATGTTTGTGTCGTATCACAATACTACGACAGAACTATTTCACCTCAACTGGCCCTGCTCTGTTAAACATCATGCCAGTCCACATAAAGGAGGAAAGTAACTTCACAGCATTCAGGCGGTCTCTGGATGATTACCACCAACAAATACCAGACAGACCACCCGCACCTTGATTTGTCTCCGAAAAGAACAACTCTCTGCTCGAATGAGCTATGATGCCCAAGAGCTGACTGTGTATCTCTTCCAGGTGGCGCTATTGAATTAGACATGACATGGTTCAACTTCGACCGAAACTCATTTAAGTAATCTAAGTGATCTAAGTAATCTAAGTAATATATGTGTGTGTGTAT
>NC_068988.1:78519661-78522027 GCF_001194135.2 Octopus bimaculoides
ATATATATATATATATATAATTACTTCCAAAAACGGAGAAAAAGACAAGAAGAAAGAAGCAACACACCAACGTGAGGACGTAGCACGAACAAAGTAATAATAAGACGCTCAGAGAAAGAAAATAGTGATTGTTTTATGTTTTGAGCATAGCTCCTCTTCGGAAACAGAAAACATAGGAAAATCCAAAGGAAAATGAACAAGGAGTAAAACAAGTCGCTAACAGTCCACGTGTATTTAGATTTTTGAAATGACCAGAAGTAGAAGGACAAATGTGCGTGTGTTTGTTTGTGCGTGCATGCGTGCGTGTGTGTGTGCGAGCGTGAGAATGAGAGAGGGGTGAGGTGGAGTATGGGTGCGTTGTCTGAAGGGTGTGTGAATGGATGGGTGTGGCTGTGTATGTGTGTGGCTGTGTATGTGTGTGTGTTGGGATGTGTACGTAGACGGAGTGGGAATGTGCATATGTGTGCGTGTGAGAGTCTATCTCTGTGTGCGTTCTGTCACTGTCTCTCTGTGAATAAATGTGTGTGTGTACCTATCTCTGTGTGTCACTCTGTTGCCCTCTCTCGGTATATATGTGTGTGTGGATGTCTGTGTGTACGTGTGTCGTGCATGTATATGTGTGCATGTACGTGAGTTGTGTGTGCGTTGTGTGTGGATGTGTGTGCGTGTGTATGCATTATTTCTTTACTACCCACAAGGGGCTGCACACAGAGGGGACAAACAAGGACAGACAAACGGATTAAGTCGATTATATCGACCCCAGTGCGTATCTGGTACTTATTTAATCGACCCCAAAAGACGAAAGGCAAAGTCGACCTCAGCGGAACATACATGCACAAGGTGTGTTTGTTTTCATTTTGTGGGTTGGCAGGACAGCGTTGCTCTCGTAGCCAACTAGCTGCGTGTAGTTCGTTTCTGTATTAATTAATATTTGGTTTGGTCTTGCTAATGATGATGGCTTCGTTTAAGCTCAGGGTACCAAAGAGCCGTTCTGTGGCGGGAATGGAAACCTGGATGTCTTGGGTATGGCTTTCCCGTAGAGTTTTCCGCAGTGTACAAGTCATACATTCAGTCATTCCTTGCGGATCACCCAGTGGTTTTTCATATGTGGATTGGTGATGCGTTGGCGTTTGATGACAGAGTGCGGATTGCATTCTATGTTAGGATGATTCGGAATCGTACGGTGCTGGTCTTTTTGTCATCTGCATCACAACATTTACCGCGTAGACGAAATATGTGTAGAAGCCCGTCGTATATATGCCTGTATTTGCGTTTTTATTTGTCCTCCACCACTGCTTGACAACCAGTGTAGGTTTGCTAATGGCCCTGTAACTTAGTGGTTCGGCAAAAGAGGCCAGTACTTACAAAATAAGTACTGAGGTCAATTTGCTCGACTAAAGCCTTTAACACAGTGCCCCAGCATGACCCATTTCAAGAAATATATCTTGTCAGAATTTAAAAGTTGACTACCAGACACTTAGTAAACCCTTAACATCTAATTTACGTCTGCTTGACATCGAATTATTGTAGCGTTGGTTATCTCTCTTGTGTTTTCTTTTTGTCTTCTTCTTTACAAGCGTCTCTTGTTTAATCGTTATTTGCTCAAAAGACAACTCACAAACGATCTTGTTTAATAACTATTATTTTTATCGAGAAACCCTGGGTCGCTGTATTTACAAGATTTATGGGATTTTATTTTAAAATTACACATACACGCGCGCGCACACACGCACGCACAAACAAACAACCACATACACACACACACGCACGCATATATTCTGTTACTGTATTAATTGTCTCTGCCCGTAATTTTCCGTTCCACTTCTATGTTATTGACCTTCACATTTAGTCATTATTTGTTCGTCACGGCAGTGATATTCTCCATGCCACAGGCGCAAACTGAACACTGGTAGCATGGAATTTAAGGTTTCCGGATTTAAATGCGCCGAAACTACACTGCATTTTGCCTATCTGGCTGATGGAAAGATTGCAATGTTTATTTGCCATCTTTCCTTTTCCGTTAATCGTTTCCATGTTCCGTTTCAACTTCTCATGCACACACACACACACACACACACACACACACACATATATATATATATACGATGGGCTTCTTTCAGTTTCCGTTAACCAAATCCACTTGGTCCAAGGTGCCAAGCAATAAAACTACTTACCACACAGCCACTCCTGAGCCTATTTATACACACACACACACACACACACACACGTTTATATATATATAGCTTTCTACGTATGTTTATGTGCAAATGTATATATACTGATACGAATATACAGAGAATGAGAGATAGAGAAAGCGTGAGAGAGAGAGAGAGAGAGAGAGAGCGAGAGAGAGAGAGTGAGAGAGA
>NC_068988.1:78522224-78522925 GCF_001194135.2 Octopus bimaculoides
AGAGAGAGAGAGAGAGAGAGAAGGAGAGAGAAACAACACAATCAGTGCATAAGTCGGTTGTATTCTAGGAGTTATATACGCACAAAGTTGGTCTAATATTAAAAGAAAAAGAAAAGAATGACGGAAAATTTTCATAACACTTGATTCGAACTCCGATCGATTTGCAGAACTCCACCAAAAAATACTTTACAGCATTCACATCGTCTCCACTATACGTACTTTCTATTACGTTATTTTTGTTCTTTCTCCCCATTTCAAACGAAGACAATCACATTGCTTGAATATAATATATCTAATTGACTAACTATTGTTATCTTCCTCCTTGCTGATAGACGTGTAACAAACAAACATTAGTTGTCAGTGTATACATGATAACAATGAAATACTAAATATTAAATTTGTAAATATAAAGAATAAGTTAAACACATTTCATATGCATCTTTCCTATACACGAAGACAGAATGAAGCAGTAATTACAAAATATAAAGCTGTCAATCATGTCAACGATAGGTCTTAATCGTATAAAGGGAGACTCTTGATATGACATACAACACAGACGTTTGTCCTTAACAACACAACAATAACTCTATCATATTCTGAATGAGTAATTTTATTCAAGCCTTTAAGATTCTCGCAGCGAAACAAAGTATCTCTGATATTAAACAGAAGATGCTGAATATATATATATATATATATATATA
>NC_068988.1:78525928-78526696 GCF_001194135.2 Octopus bimaculoides
CATCACCTTTCAGGATGAAGTAGAAATGTATTGCGAGTATAGTAGTAGTAGTAGTAGTAGTAGTAGTAGTAGTAGTAGTAGTAGTAGTAGTAGTAGTAGTAGTAGTAGTAACCTGGAAGATGGCGTTTGAGAATGTCTTCTACTAATGACGGGATGCCAAAACGCTGCCAACTCGCAGGCCAAAAGAACAACGTTTCAACATTGCAAATTGTATGGTTAGGAGAACAACACAGTAATTTTTATACATCTGTCTGTCTGCTGGTCTTTGAGTCGTGTTGTGTGGCGGTGCGTCGGCGGAGATAGACTGTTCCGATGTGTAGGGAGTGGTGATGTACACCAGCCCTGAATTTCGAGTTCAAAAAGGACAGCAATAAGTGAAAGACTCTGATTTGAAGTTTATATTGGAGGAGTTCAGCTGCTTTCACTCATCGCTGTCTTAATGTTTATGTTGAACTTATTAATCAGTACAAGCTGAAACGCTTTACATCAAGTCTCTTATATCACCACAACATATGCTTCGGCAACCTCTGAACTAGTAAACATCCACCACTCAACACAATTATATTTAGCACACCACTTTATTGACGTGCCGACCCATACAAATACAGCCGATATACCACTCCAAACAAATAAATACTTTTGATACACCATTGTACACATGTACATTGTTCACACCCATCTCTCTCCCTAATGTAGGTATGTATATATATGTTTGTATATATATGTTTGTATATATGTGTATATATATATATATATATATATATATAT
>NC_068988.1:78527092-78528135 GCF_001194135.2 Octopus bimaculoides
ATGGATCTTGTCTTTCTCATTCGCAAAATGACCCCGCCCCTAATTTTGCTCAGATTGCTTTCAATTTTGGTTCATCGATGTAACTCTGAATTTTAATTACGATCAAGCAATTACTTTATCTCGTAAATTAAAGAATCTGATGTTAGTTGGCATTAAAGTTAGGAAATTTGGGTAATTTTGGCCAATCAAGAGACAGCGTGACGTTAGCAGCTTGTTACTATGACAACTACACGCTGCGCTGTGGTTCACTGTTGTCTGTGCCGCTGTTGTCTATGTTGAATTTTCACACTTAATTCTTCACACCATGAGATTCTTTTCACCCGTATGGTTTTGTTTTAATTTCCCTGTGCGTTAGTATATTACATATTTTTTCTGTGCTTCTACGTGTTAGTATTTTTCTGTGCTTCTTTCTGTTTGTTAATATTTTTCTCTGTATTAGTATTTTAAATACTAAGTTGGCCTCCGACTTGGTAGGCTATTTACACCTGCTTATATCGAGCACAAACTTGCACGAAGCACAGACGTCTACGTGTTGCTTAATATACAATACATCTCAGGAAAAACAGCCTTCTTATATTCAATAAGCTTCGTGGCACCCTGGTGGTACATATCATTGTAGCAAACGTAAAACCGCCTATAATTGTATTGTTATATAATTACCAGGGTGACCCACGACCTGACTGGTTATCCACACCGGTTATATCGAGCATAAACTTACACGAAGTATAGGTGGGTGTGTGCATGTGTGTTGTTTTATAAAATTTAGGGGTACATTAATATATTTCTACATTTGGTCAGTTTTGTGGTGCCCTGGTAGTACTTATAACTGTATTGTTACATAAATTAAATGCCAAGGTTGCTCTCGATTTGGCTGCTTAGCCACGCGGGGTATATCGAACACAGACTTACATAAAGTACGGTTGTGTGTATGTGTGTGTGTGTGTGTGTGTGTGTGTGTGTGTGTGTGTGTGTGTGTGTCTGTATGAAGACATGGCTGAGGTGGAACTGTGTGACAATCATGCATTTCTTAAATGAGGAAGAAC
>NC_068988.1:78528154-78532588 GCF_001194135.2 Octopus bimaculoides
TTCCACGTTTCTTTTAAATTCTTTAACTTTAATTGTCACGACAACGAAGCTTCTAAGGAAGAAAACTTACACGAAACCCAACGTCTAAAGTACATGCGGTGTATATATGAACAATATATATATATAGTTCATGGTAGAAAATATTTATAAGTTGTTAAAATAAAGTTTTCTTTATCGTGCGTGTTTGAAAATCAAACAAACCCAAGAGTGACCTCTCTTCTCCACTTTTTCCTTCTTCGATCAAAAACAATTTTTTCCTACCCACCGAAAATTAAGTTTGGAAATAAATGTGTGTGTGTGTGTGTGTATTTCTTCCAACATAATACTGACTTTTTCAACATTTGGTTTCTTAAAACATTTCTTATTACCTTCATTTTATAAAAGTATTTTTATTACAAATTAAGGTGATTTCTCCCAACATTAATTAGTGTAAATATAATAATCAGTAACACAGCTTTAATAATGAAAGGTTCGTTGCTAATTAAGAACATTTCGCAAAAACCTAAGATTCAGGTATTCTTTTTCATCGGACAAATTCTTCGTTGACCAGTGTTATTCTTATCGTAGTTTACAAATCCAAGCATGAAAACGTTACTCAACTTTGAAGTTTTTGAGACAAACACACACACACACACACACACACACACACACACACACACACACACACACACACACACACACACACACACACACACACACACACACACACACACACAGATACGCTGCGCTTATATATATTTATATATAAGCGCAGCGTATCTGTGTGTGTACACAAATACATGACAGGTAATCATAATACTGAGATAGGCATAAAGTAAACACATTCAGACAAATATATTAATATAACAACTTTTTTTTAAATAATAAAAACCTACAATCAATGAAAAGACAAAAGAAACAGTAAGATGATACATGTTGATTTTATTAGGTATTTCTGCTTATTTAGAAACCTACAGTGAACAAGTCAGATGCTAAACTCTAAATTTCACAGGGTACAACCTTAAAGTTGACACCGCTCCGCTAAACGCAGAAAATTTCTGTCTCGCTATTGGATAAAAATATACGGTTTTTTCAATTTTTAAACCTCTGTAACTTTTTTCTCCATTATGTTTTCTCCACAACATCATTCCTTCAACGCAATACATTATTGTAGTCGATTTTCAGATTTTTTAAGAAATCCATATTTTGCGAATGAAGAACAACTAGATCCATATATATATATATATACAAGGGTTGGACAAAATAATGGAAATATCTAGCATTATAGCATCATAAATTTGAAATATCTATAAATAAAACCGTCAAAAGCTTGTTTATATTTATGTTTTTTTATTTATTATTAGTGTTACTTAATATGTTTTGCTAAAATTGCTGTTTCATTTCAGATATCATAAGGAAGAAGGTAATTAAAATTCATTAAAATGACAGATCTATTGGACTTTCGAAGAGATCAAATTGTTGGTGCTCGTATGACAGGCGCTAGCGCAACGAACATAGCCGAAATGTTTGGTGAATTAAGAAGTACTGTCTCGAAAGTAATGGCAGCCTTTGAGAAAGAGGGAAAAAAACCCTCTTCAAAACAAACTCCGGAAGAAAACCGAAACTTTCAGATAGAGATTGTCGGACTCTTACGCGAATTATAAGAAAGGATCGCAAAAGTACAGCTCCCAAAATTACTGCAGAGCTTAATGACCACCTCGAGAACCCAGTTTCCACAAAAACTGTTCGTCGGGAGCTGCACAAAGACGGATTTCACGGGAGGGCTGCAATCAGAAAACCACTACTTTCAAAAACAAACGTTGCAAAGCGTTTAGAGTGGAATTAAAACCTACAGAATTGGTCCCTAGAATGTTATTTTCTCGGACAAGTCATCCATTACCCTATTTCCGACCACCAGCCGAGTATAAGTGTGGAGACAGCCAAAAGAAGCATTTGACCCAGACTGCCTTCTTCCAACTGTTAAATATGGAGGAGGATCTGTAATGATCTGGGGTGCTATGTCTTGGAAATCCACCGGCTCAATGGTTTCCTTTCATGGAAGAATTAAGTCAAGACTATTTAAGCATTTTATCTGATCAAATTCATCCTATGTTTGCGGAACTGTTTCCGAAGGGAACTGTTTCCGAAGGGAAACGCAATCTTTCAGGATGATAGTGCACCAATTCACACAGCTAAAATTGTTACTGAATGGCACGAGGAACAATCTAGTGAAGTTGAACATCTTATCTAGCCACCACAGTCCCCATATCTCAATATTATTGAAAAACTATGGTGCATTGTAGAAAAACAAGTAAGGAATCGATATCATCTACCATCATCACTACAAGAACTGGAGACTGGTTTAGCTGAAGAATGGACAAAAATTCCTTTGGAAACAATACAAACTTTGTACGAGTCACCTCCTCTACACCATGTGACTTCTACACCATGTGACTCGCCTTGACCAATGGCAGTTTAGTTTCCGGTAGCCAGCTTGGACTTCTTGCATCATCTCCATTCGGTTAACTGAGCTCGACGAGGTAGGTTTCTGAAAAAAGCTTACGAAACTTTAAGTCGCATAGGATCAAATCAAGAAGTTTTAGTTGATGATATTTATACACATATGTACATGCAAATAGATTAAGAGTTAGCTACATTGATATATAGATGGAAGGATGGATAAATGGATAGATACTTTGGTAGTTAGGTATACAGATAGATAAGTAGGTAGGCTGGTAGATAGCAAGGCAGGTAACTTGATTGATTTCTAAATAGATCGATCGATATATAGCTAGAAAGAATATGGTAGAGTAAAATGATTGACAATTAGAAAAAAAAAAAAAAAAAAAAAAAAAAAAAACAGACATTTATTTTTCAATCAAAAAGCAATCAGGCTCGACAGATAGATGTTGAAAGACCACTACGCCAAAATATATCTCTGTAAAGAAAATAAATAAGAAATAAATAATAATAAAGCGATTAAAAAAATAAGCCAAAAATATATAATAGAGGAGAAAAAGATAAAGAAAGAAGAGCTTTCAGGAGGAGAAGTAGGGGGGGGGGTGAATAAATAAGTAGGAATGAAATTGGGTAGGATGCAGGGGTGGGTGGGATGGTGAAAATAAATGGGAGAGAGACAGAGGTAGAGGAAGGGTAGAAGTGCCAGGGAGGTCTGAGTAGGAGAGAGAGAGTGGGAGTGAATGTGTGCAGGAGTAAATGAGAATGAAGGGGTGAAATGAAAGATGAGGTGAGGTGGAAGTTAGGATGTGAAAGAAAGGTGAATGGTGGAAGAAAATTTGGTCGGGAGAGGGGTAGACAAGTGTTGTGGAGGAGTACGGGTGCAGGGAGATGGAGGGAAGGGCAGAGTGTGGGGAAAAGGTGACGACGTGTAAGGGAGAGTAGAAAACTAGAAGTGAGAGTGGACTAATGGAAGGGAGGTGAAGTGGGCGGAAGAAGTTAAAGGGAAAATAGGCTGGAGGGAAGAGAAGTGTGAGGAAGGGGGTAAAAGTGAAAGAGGGAGAGAGTAAATGGGAAGGTGTGGGAAGGAGGAAAATTAGATTGTTATAAATTATCCTTGTACAAAAGGTGATAGCGATTATTGCTGAATTAATAATCCTTTCTACTATAGGTCCAAGGCCTGAGATTTCGGGGCAGGGGACTTTTCAATTACATCAGCCCTACTGCTCAACTAGTACTTATTTTACGTAAATACGGACGAAATGCCGATTACCATTTAGCCCAGCGTGCTAAAGATTTTGCCAGGTCGCTGCTTTATAAACTAAAAATATTGATTTCAAATTTTGGTACAAAGCCAGTAGTTTTAGGGGAGGGAAAAAGTCGATTATATCGACCCCAGTCCTCAACTGGTACTTATTTTATCGATCTCGACAGGATGAGGTGCAAAGTCGACCTCGGAGGCATTTGAATTCAGAACGTAAAAACGGACGAAATACAGCAATGCATTTTGCTTGGCGTGCTAACAGTTTTCCCAGCCTGATTCCAAATTTTGGCACAACGTCAGCAAGTACGGAATGGGGTTTAGGCGATCCCAGTGTTCAGCTGGTGCTTATTTTATCGACCTCGAAAGGATGAAAGGCAAAGTCGACCTCGACGGATTTTAAACTCAGAACGTGAAGACGGACGAAATGCTAGCTCACCGCCTAAATAAACCACAAATATTAAACAATAAAAAAGCAAATGGTAAAAATAAACAGTGTGAATGATAAAGAATATAAACATTAAAACAGAAAAACTAAAAATAAACAAGAAGCAAACAATTAATAAAGTTGGTTTAAATTTGGATGCCAATATATTAACTGATGTGTCATCGATATGTAATATTGATTGATTCCCAATGGAATTTTCGATATATATATATATATATATATATATATAAGTCAGTAAATAGTGGGATATATATATATATATATATATATATATATATATATATATATA
>NC_068988.1:78532943-78533883 GCF_001194135.2 Octopus bimaculoides
ATTACCTGAAATGCAATATGAAGAGCAATCTTCAGCTGCACGAAAAAATGCATTTTTTCTGCATTTTTTCGTGCAGCTGAAGATTGCTCTTCATATTGCATTTAAGGTAATGCTCACATTACTTAAATAAATTGAAGTAGCATGAAACGTGCGTACTGCAATCACTTTTGAAATCCGTGTTGCTTATTGTTTGATTTTAATCACCCATCCTTTTGGGATGTGATATTCGGGTGCCTTCGCATAAGTACCATATTCAAGCCTTGAATCTATATCTAAACCGTATATATATATATATATATATATATATTCAATCCAAACATGAACAAGCAAGAAAAAACACGAAAAAACAACAACGCGAGGATGTGGAATATATATATATATAAAATCTTTTCTTGGTTTAAGTAAACAGACTGCGGCCATGTTGGGGCACTGCATTGTATGATTTTATTTTAAAACTGGTACGTATTCTATCGTTCTCTTTTTGCCAAACCATTAAGTTTCGGGGACGCAAACACATCAGCACCGGTTGTCAAACACAACGACACACACACATACACACACACATACATACGTACATACATACATACATACATACATACATACATACATATATACATACATACTTAAATGTATATATGTATATATGTATCTCTCTCTATATATATATTTAAATAATGAGGATGAAAATTAATATTAATTAAATTAATATCAATTTAAACCATTGGCCTAGCATATTTAAAAAAATCCGAAGATTCAGAAAACTTATATTACATACATATAAGAGGAATGACTACTAGGTGGATATCCATTATGCTAAACGTAGACCCATATGGTCTGACCATATGGTGTCTACCTTTAGCAAATTAGGAATCCACCTAGTGCTCATTCCTCTTATATGTATATATATATGTATGTTTATATATACATATATATATATATA
>NC_068988.1:78534748-78541254 GCF_001194135.2 Octopus bimaculoides
AACCAAGGTCAGAAGAGTGACGGTGGCGGGGGGGAAATGACCACTTTTGTGACCTATTAATTTTGCCTTTAGGTTCAAATTGCTTATAAGCCACCCATTCAATTTGTTGTATATACATGTTTGTGCGTGCGTGTGTGTGTGTGTGTGTGTGTGTATGTGTGTGTGTGTGTGTGTGTGTGTTTGTGTGTGTGCGTGTGCGCGCGCGCGTGTGTGAGTGAGTGTGTGTGTGTGAAATAAAATGAGGCAACAAAGCCGAGGCAGTGTGAAATGTCTGGGAGATTTATAAAGAGAAAGGTTGTCTTACAGCTGTTTCATGGATATAAAGGATATCCCATCATTAGGGATGATATGAGAGAATTTAATAAAGGGAAATAGTAGAGTTCAGTATAAGAAGTTATTTTGGAAATGGAGAGATATAGGAAGTATAAATAGAAATATGAGAATAAAAATAAAAATATGTGTTGGATGTTACAGTTACAGTTACATTATCCAAGGAATGTGGTGTATAGAATGGGTAGAAATGCTTCTTGACCATGGTTTGTAAATTCCGATAGGAGTTCATATTTTGTTATCCTATATATATGCTGTTCTATCAGTATTTACGCGTTGAAAAATATATCTTTCTACCTGTAATAATACACACACACACACACACACACACACACACACACACACATATATATATAGAGAGAGAAAGAGAGAGAGAGAGAAAAAAAGGTAGACAGTCTCTGTATATCTGTGCATGTCGAGGCTGGTGGGATGAAAAGTTCGGAAGTTTGCTTTAGAACCACGAGGTTCAGGTTCGATTACGTTATGATGCAACTGAGGCATGAATCATTTACCATTTCAGGAAAGACTCAACTCTACCCTTGGGGATTAAAATTGGGTGGCTGCAAACTGTGCGGAAGCCAGTCGGGAAGATTGTTATTTTACACACACACACACACACACACACACACACACACTCATATATATATATATATATATAGTGTATGTACATACGCATGTATTATGTGCGTATATATATATATATATATATATATATATATATATACACACACACATATATATTTTTGCATTTAAAGACCCTACCAACGTATGCACACGCACACACTCGCAAACATATATTTAGTGTATATATATGTATTACATATGTACACGTGCATGCGTACACACACATTTATTCTTATACATTTATTTCTAATGTTATCTTTTGTTCTTATTTCTTTTGTGTGGAGGAAGTGGTTATGCCGGATGGTTTTCACAAATCTGCTACCAGGCAACAAGAAACCTTCACCAATTTTTTTTTCTAGGCAGTTAACCATTCTCCGATTGCGACCTTCAGAGAGAAATCGGTTACTCTGGATCTCGGTCTCTGGGGAGTGTTTAAATGGCTTTTTGTAGTCACTAAATTACCGACTTCAGTTCTTGGAGTTGATTTCCTACATATTTTCGGCCTTTTAGTTGATGTCAAACACCATAGATTAGTGGATACCAACACTGATCTTAGAGTACAAGGAGTTGGCACCAGGGTCCCTTTTATCAGCCTTATTTTCTTAAGCCTCTTTGTTCAAACAGGTACAACACTTTTTGCGCAAGTACCTGATATTAATCGTCCTACTACTCACTCTGTGACTCATCATATTGTTATAGATAGGCCACCGGTTTTTTCCAAATCGCGCCGACCTGCGAAGGCTGAGTTTGGACACATGCTGAAACTGGGCACAATTCATCAATCCAGTAGCAATTAGTCCTCACACCTTCATATGGTTCCCCACTCAAAAAAAAAAAAAAAATCATCAGGTGACTGACGACTCTGTGGTGCCTTTTTCATGCTCGCACGAAATCCGATAAATACCCTGTACCTCATTTTACAGGACTTTTCTTCTACTCTACTTGGTGCGAGAGTACTTTCAAAAATTGATCTCGTTTGGGTACACAATCAAATATCCATCGAAACGAAGGATATCTCTAAAATGGCTAATACTTCTCCCTTCGGGCTTCTCGAATTCTCAAAATGCCATTTCATTTATGCAATGCTTCCTCAACTTTCTAGCGTTTCATTGATGCCATATTCCAAAATTAACCCTGTGACTATACGTATATTGAAGACTTGCTTGCTGCCAGCACAACCGAAGACGAGCACGAAAAATATCTGCAGCTACTTTTCGATCGTCTTTCTCACGATGATGTTATCAAGTAGAATGAATGCTATTTGTGAGCTTCTTCTTTAGATTTTATGGGACACTATAATGAAAAAGGAATTTTCGCCCTCTCGACGAGAGGGTTAAATCAATTTTAAATTTTCTCACCTCTACTTCCTTGAAAACACTGAGAGAGAGTTTATCGGCCTGATCAATTTTTATCGTCGATTTAATGAAATCAAGATAGCCTTAGCTGACGCTACGATGTTAGTTCATCCGAAGCCCGATACACCACTCTGTTAGTTGATGTATCGGATGTTGGCGTTGGTGGCGTTCTCAACAGGATGTTAACGGAACCCGGCAACACTTTTCTTCTCCAAGCGACTCAAACCGGTCGGACTTTTGGTTGAGAATTGTTAGTAACGTATCTTAGTATGAAACACTTCTGGCACATGCTGGAAGGTTATGTGTTTTCTTTCTATACTTATAACAATCCTCTAACATACGCTCTGCGTTCCAAGCCTGACCGTCACTCGCCGAGGGAAATTCGGCACCTTGAATTCATATCCCAATACACCACATGTATGCGGCACATTAAGAGTTCATATAATTCTGCTGCTGACGCACTTTCTCGCATCCATATTGCCGCAGTACTTACTATTGTTTTTATAAATCTCCCAGAGTTAGCTGCTGACTCGGAAAACGATAAAGAACTTCTCAAACTTCGAAATTCTTCCTTTTCTCTCTCTTTCAAACTTCTTCCTCTACCCTCTTCTGGTGCAGCATTTCTACATTCCAAAGAAGCACAGACATTTTTTTTCTCTGCTCTGCACAATCTATTTCATCCTGGAGCAAATTTCACCCCGAAGATGATCGCCGCCCAATTTGTATAAGCTGTTATGAACAAAGATGTCAGGGAATGGGTCAAGAGTTGCATCCCTTGACAGAAGGCGAAAATTCATCACCATATTAAATCATATCTGGGAACTTTCACAACACACGATGCATAGTTTCAACGTATGCATAATGACATCCTCGGACCACTTCCAGCGCCTCAAAATTGTACACACCTCTTAATCTGTGTGGATCGCTTTTCTCAACGTCTTGAAGCTATCCCTCTTGAAGCTGTCCCTCTTCAAGATTAGAACCTGATAGTCAGCAGACAATAGCTGAACCAGCAGCAGCCAGGACGCTGTCACAACAAAAAACAATCGACGGTGACGACAGTAATGCACAATGACCAAGAAACTTTATGACAGCGGCTACTATCATAGCTAGTCCAAGAACAATAAACTTCGGATTATCTCGCTGTTTCTAGTTCTTAGTAACTACAACATATTTTTTGTTAACGATCAAATATCAAATAAATTTCCAGGTTCTATATCGTATCAACTATAATTACGTCCGTGTGTCCATGTTCACTGGTGTAAATTAGTGTGCTGAACCGTGTTCTTTTATGAAAAATCTATTTTAGCCTTTCTACAAACATAAATCAATAAAATATGTATCAGAATGAAATAAGGGCTATGGTGCCCCGAAAGCGGTGCCCCAGGAAAGCTGCGGTCCACTGAAGAATAAAGATGAATAAAAACATTGCAGCATTCAGTTCATCTTTCATAAAAAAATATTGTATTTTTTCTCAATATGGCCAAGTGGATGGATAAGATTACAACAGCAGAACGTTTGATTCGATTTCGATTCACGGTTGTACTCTCTTTTCCCTTTGTTGTGGCTTCTAATATTTTGAGGGAAGTAACGAACATCACATCATCCAGTTATCCTTCACATTTGTTGTTCGAAAATCTGAGAGAAACTAGTGATCACTTCTGTCCACATTATGAGCTGTATAAATTGCATAAGCAAAAGAAACTGGTGATGTGGTTTCAACTCCCATTTAATACTGCTTCATTGTCACCACTGTCGTTTTCTATTATCACTCAATATCTTCTCCTCTATAAATATCATTTTTGATTGTTATCATATCATGTCCTCTTCTCGACAATATCGTAGTCTTCTCCGTCAAATGTAATCTGTTTTAAAATATCATAGACCGCCGCATTGAATTCATCAACATGCTTACTTTAATCCCTTTATATTTCCCGTTTAAATCCTACGATGCCTCCCATCCTTCCGGGATCGATAAGGAGCGGTAATATGGCGGGAAATAGATCCAATAAACTGTGTTTATCCTCTACAGAATTGAAAACACATGATGACATGATATTAATAATAATAATAATAATAATGATAACAATAGTTGTAGTAGTAGAAGTAGTAGTGGTAGCAGCAGCAATAGCAGTAGTAGTAGTAACTGGCCTTCTGCCGAGTGCCAATATATTAATATTCATTAGTGTCGGTTGATGGGGTCTGATGTTATGAATGGATATTATCCATCTTATGTGGAAATATATTAAGTAACTGGCCAAGCGTAACATTGGGGGCTGGTAAATAAAAGGGGCCAACACTGTAATACCAGTTCTATTTTTTTGTTTCGAGGTGAGGTGGGGACCACAGTAGTCCGCCCTTTTGTTTATTGAATGTAAACAGTCACTAATAAATAGTGCGACAAAAGAGGGATGGGGGCGTTGCAGAGTAATGACAGTGAATAGGCATATAGAGGGCTCATTGTGGATGCTGCTGCTGCTTTATTGATATTGCTGCTGCTGTTGTTGTTGTTGTCGTTGTTGCTAATGTTGTTATTACTGCTGTTGCGATTGCTGTTCATGTTGATGTTGTTCTTGCTTTTGTTATTGATGTTGCTGCTGCTGTTACCACTGCTACCATTGTTGTTGTTGCCACTGCTGCTACCATCGTGGTTACTGCTACTGCTGTTGTTGTTGTTGTTGTTGTTGTTGGCATTGCTGCTGCTGCTGCTGCTGCTATTACTCTTACTGTTGTTGTTGTAGTTCCCGATGCTGTTGTCATTGGTGTTGCTGCTATGGGTACTGTTGTTGGTGGTGTTGTTGATACTGCTGTCTATCCCCAGGTGGTCTGTAAATGAATAAGCAGACATATAAGGAAATGCGCCCTAGCCGTGACCATCCCATCTCTGTTTCGTGAGAAGTGGTGGACTGGCGCCAGCTACATTATGACGAGATTTGCTGCAATAAGGAACAAGCGTTTGTGGTCGTAGTGGTGTCGTTGGTGTGGCTGTGTTGGTGGTGTTTAGCCACATGACAGGTTTTATCAAGCAGGCATACGATCAGCGGCGTTCCAACTTTAGCCACTCCTTCCATCTTTACACATAATGTAATTATTCATTCTGAATGTCCTTCCTTGCACTAAGACAGTAGAATGTGATTTGACGGCAATTTGGTGCTATTTCCAACACACTGAGCCATCAGGCAAAGGCTTCCTCATTTTCAACGTGTTGGTAGGGGTATGGAGACCGTTGTTGCTTAAATAGTCTCTGATTGAGCAGATCTATGATCAAATACGATCTAGCCTCGACCAATTCTCCTTTATTCCTTTTAGTCATAGTGAATCTATAACTAGATTTTCCAGTGTGTTCTCTTTCTGTTAAGATTTGAGGTATGTTGTGGGGACGATTAGGTTGCTACGTCTAGCAGGTGAAGTGAGCATGTAGAGTGGTCCATAGATATAACAACCAAATCTCTTGTTGACTCGAGGTTGTGATGTATAATAAAGGTGTTTGTGGTGGTGGTGGTAGTAGTAGTAGTAGTAGTAGTAGTAGTAGTAGTAGTAGTAGTAGTAGTAGTAGTAGTAGTTCTCTCATGATATGATGACAAGATGAAAATTGAGAGTGGTAGAATTTGTTGGTCGATGGGAGTTCAGTGTCTACACATGCAGAGTATAGACAGAGGGTAGAATTGGATGCCAGAATTGCAGCGGCAGGTACAGTAATGCACCAGCTCTAGCGTTCGATTCTAAGAAGAGGAGACGTTGGTAAGAGAAAAAAAGAAGCCAAACTTGCTTTTGTCAACTCTACGAATACAAGAGGCTGAAATGGGGATCCTCCAAAGGATATCTGGAGGAATATTACTCGATTGGGTGCATAACTCGGAGATCAGAAAATCTCTCCAGGTCGAGTCGTTACTTCTCTGCATTGAGAGATCACATCTCTGGCACGACGGACATGTAGTTAGCATACCGCTGGAAAGGTTCGCAAGACAGATTCTTCAAGTCGAGTCAACCGGCAGGAGATATCAGTGTGGCCCACAAATAAAATGGGTTAGGCACTATCCATAGTCTCAGTTGGCAGAGCTTGGAAATCTAGCCAGAAAGTTTTATGATACTTGCTTCTGATAGGATTCGAAATTTGATAGCACACACACACACACACACACATACACACACACACACACACACACACACACACACACACACACACACACACACACA
>NC_068988.1:78541671-78544971 GCF_001194135.2 Octopus bimaculoides
ACACACACACACACACACACACACACACACACACACACACACACACACACACAATAGTACACTGGATAGTCAAGTCTGAAAAGTAACTTTAAATGACCCAAAATTGTATTCAATGGAGTCCTCGGCTGATGGTGACTATTTCATAATTTATGGATATGTCCAAGGAAAGTTGATAGGTCCTAGTTTTGCTAATATTGTAGATGTTCTTAGCTTCTTTTCCTGTTCAGTCCCTCTCCGTGTAAGAGAGTATGAATGTTAGGCAACACTGCATGATTGAGGAATTCGTTGTCCTGTAGCATTCAGGGCACTCAGAGAAACTGGTGCCGGCTTTAACAGCCTTTCCTCAAGAGAAGAAAATACAATTAAAGGGCTATAAAAAGGCGCAGAAGTGAGGAAAAGAAGAGTTCTTCGGTGAAGAAAGTCTATTTCCTTGTAAAATGAGAACATATCTTTAACAGGAGGAACCAATTTCCTCCCCGATTGAAATGTAGGCTTCAGCCGTTTGCAAGGAAAACGAAGAACTGAAAGACATTAATAAGATCTGCTTAGACTCTTAGGAGATTCTCATACGCAAAGATAGCAGTAAACTATCTTTGCCCGTAATAATAATATTTTCTACAAAAAGTATAAGGCCTAAGACTTGAGGCGAGGGGGCTAATCGATTACATCGACCCTAGTGCTTAACTGGTACATATTTTATCGACTCCGAAAGGATCAAAGGTAATGTCGAACACGGCGAAATTTGAACTCAGAACATAAAGAGCCAGAATGAACACCGCTAAGCATTTTGTCCGACGGGCTAATGATTCTACCTGCTCACTGCACTAATGATATTACTAAATTTCTGTGATAATTGCTCAACAGGGCGTAATGCACGTGCTAACTTATTGGGTGACAAATTATTATATGATGATTCCGAGCGTGTTTACGATGTCTTCCCTGACAAATATCCACGAAACGTGGCTTGTTCACGCTGACTCAGGGACTTTTCCTGGACTTTCCAAGACTAATTAACTATGATCAGGAAGTGAATAAGTGTGGAACAGAAGCATAATCGAAGCCGTGATGTGCCCTGACCAATGTAAATGGACATTTCATTAATTATCATATAACTTGATTTAATTGTTTTGGAATAACTTTCAAAATTATTCTGTGAACTTATTTGCATGCATTTTAAAAATTAATTTGATAAAAAAATTATTATGACTTTCGTTCTTATCCTCGTTTTTATCGAACCTCTTTGCCTCACCCTACGTATGGTTAGTAAAGAAACAGTAATTAATGGCATTTATGTTACTATATGTGTTTGTTTCTCCAACATACATCATATATAAATAAATATTACGATAGCTTTCATATTATGTAAATCAAAATATAAAATATATAAGACATACAAATACAGAAAACCACCAAGGTAAGAATATGCAACGACTATTGAAAAGGTTGCAAGACGCAACGAAAATTTTGGAAAACTAAAAAAGAAATAAGTGGAAATTTTACCGGCGCGTGTGTTAAATTATAAGGTACCAAAAGAGAATGACTCTCCCCAAACACAACAGAATATGCTTCAACACACGAACTCGCAGAAAGAATCTTGCAAACCAAATCCAAAAGCGAAATAAAAATATACATATATGTGAAAAAGACACATATAGGAGCGTCCCATGATGTATTTTGGTGGTTTGATACCGTATATAAAGTCGTTAACTCATTTTAACGTTAGTTCTATGACCAAAGGCTAAATATATATATATGTGTGTGTGTGTGTGTGTGTACATATACATATATACATATTTTTATATGTATATGCTATAGACCAGCAACAACTGGGATCACAACTTCAACTGTTACTCTTTGTAGTACAATGATAACATACAAACAAAAATACATTTCATTTACGTTCAATGTGGCTCAAATAAAACAACAATTTATTATTAATTCTTAGTCGACCTTCCGCCGAGATCAACTTTGCTTTCATCCTTTAGGGGTAGATTAAACAAGTACCAGTTGGGCATTGGGATCGATGAAATCGACTAGCCCCCCCCCCTCCAGGCCTTGTTCCTGTAATAGAAAGGATTATTAATTCCTAGTGGTTATGTGAAAAGTATTTATTTCAAATTTCTAGCTAAAGTGAAATAAAGGTTGAAAAACAACCACAAGACTAAACAAAAAACAAAGTTAATAACACCCCCAGCAATATAAAAAACAATAATTTAAGACAAACTAAAATAAAATAGATATCTCTGGATCAGCAAGATATTTTCGAAAATAAAATATAAGTATATAAAATAAAGTATTGTCGATTTAACCCACTTATGGTTGAATGAATTTTAACAAATTAAGGCAGCGTAATTAAGGCAGTGATTAATATTAATCTTGCTGACTGTAATTCAACGATCTATCTGTCCATCTATCTATTTGAATCTATTACGTGTGTTGTGTGCGAGTGCGTGTGTGAGTGAGTGTGTGTGTGTTTGTGTGTGTGTGTGTGCATATAAGCGTGTGTATGTATGTATGTTTGTATATATGTATATATAAGTGTGTGTGTATATATATGCATATATATGTACATATATATACATGTATAAATATCGATAATTTTACTATACACAAACACACACGCACGCACACATACACACACACGAACATGCACACCTGAAATACATATAACTGTAAATATTTACATATATATGCATATATATATATACAAATATAATGTGTATGTAAGTGTATGTGTTCCTCCATTATATAACATCAATAAGATATAAAATTACACGTATCTCAGTGTATATGTATGCCGGTGTGAATGCATGTAGTTGCCTATGTTGATATATGTGTGTTTGTGTGTTTGAGTGTGTGTGTGAATGGTTGTGCGTATGGGTGTGTGGAAGAGCGCAGTGTTTGTGATTAAAGAGTTTAGATTTTAGGAAAAAATATGTTAATCTCTCTCAAGGTAGACCATCGCAATTTTTATATCAGTTTGTTTACATCCTTCCATCAATCCACCCATCCATCCATCCGTCCATCCATCCATCCATCCATCCATCCATCCATCCATCCATCCATCCATCCATTCGTCCGCTCATCTGTGTATATATATATATATTATTAAAGTGGCTACTCTCAGTTTAAAAGCAAACGACAAATACAATCGTCCCTAAAAGTGACTAAGGGGGCACCCTTAGTCACTCTAAGTGACGATTGTGCACACACACACACACATAAGTATATATATATATACATATATATATATGTATTTATACACACACACACACAAACATATAAATATATATATATCAT
>NC_068988.1:78545738-78546261 GCF_001194135.2 Octopus bimaculoides
ATATATATACACATACATACATATATACATCTACATATGTATACACACGTATATATACATATATTGACACGCACAAATACACATAAATGCATACTTATATACAAGCATACGTGCATGTTTAGATAGATGTACGTATACAGTCATACATATATACGTAACACCATGCACATATCTGAATATTATTAACATATTTGTTTCTTTCAATACAGACACACAAATACACGCACACACACACACACACACAAACACGCACACACACATACACACACACAAACACACACACAAACACACATATATACATACGCAAACACAGACACACCCAGACTGAGACCCACATTTACAGATTTAACGACTAAAGCATCACCTCACATTTGGAGATATTTGTGTGTCCATATCTATCTATCTATCTATCTATCTATCTATCTATCTATCTATCTATCTATCTATCTATCTATCTATCTATTTATCTATCTATAATATATAATATATGTATATATAGACATGTACATACACATGTATATAT
>NC_068988.1:78547788-78549239 GCF_001194135.2 Octopus bimaculoides
TGTGTGTGTGTGTGTGTGTGTGTGTGTGTGTGTGTGTGTGTGTGTGTGTGTGTGTGTGTAAAGTAAAAATTTATTTGCCAACATAGTGTGGTAGTCCTGTAAGGAACGTTGTTACTGTTCATTATCCCCATGAAACATCACTTCTAGCTGGTCATACGACGTTATGTGTGTCCTTATATTTTTGAACCGGCAATTCAGCATCCCCACCCAGCGCAAGACATCTGTAGACTATATATATATATATAATGGAAAAATTATACAAATGTATAAATCCGGATATATGATTATGACATATATATATATATATATATATATATATACAAAGTGGCCCAAAAGTAGGTTTACAGTTATCACGCAGGCACTTTAAATTACTTTTAAAACATGTTATTACATTTAAATGTCTATCTTACAAACTGAAAAGGGAGCCTGACAAAATTAACTAAATTAGCATACAATAATGGTTTCATATTTTTTTAATAATTAAGGTCTAATCTGTTAATGTATGAATGCGAAAGAGATAGTTGAATAAGTGTAAACCTTATTTTGGGCCATCCTGTATATGCATATATACAACCATATACATATATACCTACATATATATATCTATATATAAGTATATATATATGAGTATATAAATTATATTATATATATTTATGGAAAAAAAAAAATGATGTTTTTTTTTTCCTTATGAGGTTTTTCACGCTGACTACTTGATTAATTCTTATAAAGATTTTATCCTTATATTATATTATATATGAGTATATATACATATATATATGTGTGTATATGTATATATGTATATATATGTAAATACATGTATGTATATATATATATATATATATATATATATATATATATATATATATACATACATACAAACACACACACATACAAACATAATACATATACATGCATATGTACATGCGCATACACACACACGCACGCACACATGTACATATTTATATATATTTATGTATAATGCACATATATAAGTATATAGGTAAATACATACATACATACATACATACATGCATATGTGTATGTCTGTGTGTGTCCTGCAGTCAACATGGGATCCCTAACGACAATGTAAACTTTTTTTGACTAAGGTTTATTTGACCTGACGTGCCGTTAGCGGATTACCCCTGATGGTAACTACTTCCAAATTCTGCTAGCAACGAAACATATGTAGCCTAGATTTCTAGATTTTATCTACTCCTATTCCCTAATTTTGTATATATATATATATATATATATATACACACGAAGAGGTACTGAAAAGTTCCTGGCTTTAAGGGTAGCGCGAAAAGCATAGTTGGAGGGTCAACCTTCTGAGTTCTTTTAAAATGCTTAAAAAACTGAAGGGCCGCTGCAATAAGTGTCTGAATCTGAAATTCATAATTATCTGATCCGCCTGTATTTTCTTTTACCCAAAGCAAGGAACTTATCAACAC
>NC_068988.1:78549831-78551410 GCF_001194135.2 Octopus bimaculoides
ATATATGTTTGTGTGTGTGTGTGTGTGTGTGTGTGTGTGTGTGTGTGTGTGTGTGTGTGTGTGTGTGTGTGTGTGTGCAACTTTTATATACCGTTTATTGTTCTATTGAAAATCAGATAAACGTTAAATTTACGGGTAGTACAGTTAAGTCCTTAAATTACATACATACATCTATACATACATGCATACATGTATATGTGTAAGTATGTATATATCTACCTAGTAGAGTATAGATGTGATCACCAAGAGCACATATGGTTGTGATGCATGTGTCTGGTGTACCCTTATCAGACGGGTAGTCATAATGGGTATAATGGGCTTCGTATATTTTACCCGCGTCACTTTGATGGCATACACTGCTCTCTCATTCAATAATAATAATAATAATAATAATAATAATTATTATTATTATTATTATTATCATTATTTGCTTTTATTTGTCAGCAGGGTGAAGGCTGAGGAGGCCAATACAAAGAGAGAGACATAAAGTATGAAAATTTACATATAATGAAAAGATTAAGATAGTTTGAAAGTATATAAGTGTATAATAGAACAAAAAAGCTAAATATACTTAGCATACAAAAGTAAAAAAAAAAGAAAAGAAAGCGATGTTAATGATGTTGTCCTCCTGATACCGGAAGACTTCTAGGAATAATCGAGGAACCAAGATCTCTTTGAATACCAATTGCAAATGCCCTCTCAGTTACCTTTTCTTCAACTCACAAGCCCACGCTTATTTCGGGTAGTATCCACTCTTGCCATTTTCTCAACTTTCATCCACCTTTCAATAAGTTCACTCGAGGGCAGCACCTTTCTCTTCACCCTCATTTTCTTTTTCAATTGAAACTTGAAGAAGTCGATGAGGCCTCTATTAAAAAGGAATGTGTCAGTCATCATGCCTTTCAACCTCGTCCACCACACATCCTCTTTTATACACACACACACACACACACACACACATATATATATATATATATATATATATATATATATATATATATATATATATATATATATATATATATATATATATATATATGTATGCATGTGTGTACTTGATATGTGGGTGTATGTATGTATGTGTGTGTGAGTGTGTATACCAATGTATTCATGTATATATATATGTATTTAATTATAATATGTATATGAATATATATTTATGTGTCTCTATATAGATATATGCGTATATATTGTGTTCAAGTTTATGTATATAACATATGCTTATATATTCACACACACACACACACACACACACACACACACACACACACACACACACACACACACACATATATATATACGTAAGTTCATGTGCATACATATATTTGTGTGTGTATGTGTGTGTGCGGATAAATGCATGTTTTGTGAAATTATATTGCTATATATGCATGCATATATGTATAACCAAATTTTGCTCCCTGTCTTTTCTTTGCATTTATCTATGTGTTGATGCTCTTTACTCATGCCTATGTCTATATACGTATGTATATATATTTATATCTATATCTATCTATCTATCTATCTATCTATCTATCTATCTATCTATCTATCTATATATATATATATATATATATATATA
>NC_068988.1:78558830-78560915 GCF_001194135.2 Octopus bimaculoides
CTGTCTGTCTACCTGTCTGTCTGCCTGACTGTCTGTCTGCCTGACTGTCTGTCTGTCTGTCTGTCTATCTATCTATCTATCTATCTATCTATCTATCTATCTATCTATCTATATGTATATATATATATATATATGTGTGTGTGTGTGTGTGTGTGTGTGTGTGTTTGTATATATACATTTATATGTGTGTTCGTGTATGGTTATGTATACACTCGTATATATATATATATATATATATATATATACTTGTAATTTCTCTCTTTCTCTCTCTCTCTCTCAACTATATTTATGTGCGTGTTCATGTGTATGTGTATATACTTGTGTGCATATATGTGTGTATATAACTGTGCGTGTATATACGTATATACCTGTAAGCGGTTTGGCAAAAGAGACCGATAGAATAAGTACTAGGCTTACAAAGAATAAGTCCCGGGGTCGATTTCCTCGACTAAAAGCGGTGCTCCAGCATGGCTGCAGTCAAATGACTGAAACAAATAAAAGAGTAAAAGAGTAAAAGAGTATCTATCTATCTATCTATCTATCTACTTATCTATCTCTATAATTAGTAAATAAGTGTATATACGTGCAGCATATATGATATATGGTATATGATATATGTATAATTTTATATTATATATCATATGGATTACGGTTAAATACTTTAAACTATAGAATACGTGTAATAATACATATACACGTGGGACTAATTTATGCTTGCATATGTATGTATGTATGTATGCCTGTATGTCATTCAGTTTTATTTCAAGATTACTTACCAATAGAGAAAGAGCCGATTTCTAACCAAGTTCCAAGGCTCCTTCATTGGAATTTGAACATCAACAGCAGGACATTCTTGTTTGTTTGTATGTATGTATGTATGTATGTATGTATGTATGTATGCATATCTGTAGATTTGTATGTTTTGTTTTATATATGTATTTTCATGCATACAGCTGCATATGTAGACATGCTCATATATATTTAAATGATAAACTTTTGGAAAGTTTTACAAAATTTTACAACTCCAGTGAGGGATTAGATCCGTAGTCTTCGAATTAGCTTTCTCCTTTCTGGTTTGGAGAAGCTTAATTTCTCATTATTGGTATTTAGGCAGTGTGTTACATATCCCAGAGCCCCAATAATTACAGGTATAAACATGAACTTGTAATCTGGTTAGATTAACATCAGATTTCTCAATACTTCAGGGTAGATATTCTCTTTTTCACTGATCTTCAGCTTTATGCTTAACATCCGCTAATTTCCAAAACTGTACACACTTTCTCTTCTCCATCTCAAATCATTATATCAAATCTGTTGTGCTTACATGTTATTGAGGTCTTCACTGAGACATTCCACCAGTAATCCTTTTTATTATGAATGGTTATGGCTTCCGTCATACTGTGGGTTCGTCCTCGGGGTTATCCTTCTGACGGATTTCATTATAGAGTTATAGGGTTTTCCTTACGATGTGTGTGAGACATCTTCGGTGTTAGCACCACAAAGTCTGCATCGGTTGTCACATTTTATTGCTTTTCCTCCATCTCTAACCCTTTTGTGCATCAGGTATTTTGTGGATATTTCCTTTTTCTGGATTGCAATATGTATGCATGTTTGTTTGTATGTATGTATGTATGTATGCATGTATGTATGTATGTATGTATGCATGCATATATGCATGTATGTATGTATGTATATATGTATTTATGTACGTATGTATGTATGTATGTAGGTAGGTATGTATGCATGTATGTGTGTATATATGGACGTATGTATATATGTAAGTGTAAATATATATATATTTATAGGTTACTTTTCCGTTAGGCTTAAGATCACTAAAACAAATTGCACGCCATCCAAGCCTAAAGGTTTCCGAAAGGCACGAGGTGTGTTATTAAAACCTGCTTAGAGATAGATCTTCAATGTAGGAAACCATTAGTAGCTTATAACTATATACTGTGTATACTAAGCAAGAGACACACACACACACACATACACACACACATGCACACACGTACACACGCGCGCGCGCACAGGCACACACACACACACACACACACACACACACACACACACACACACACACAC
>NC_068988.1:78567894-78569294 GCF_001194135.2 Octopus bimaculoides
TATTCAAGGGAAACGCAAAGGCCAATACAGCTTGGCACCAGTGACGTCGCAACTCATCTCTACAGCACTAGAGCATTAGAGCAACGTGAAATGAAGTGTCTTCTTCAGAACACAACATACAGCCCAGTCGAACAGGAATCGAACAGTCTCCTGATTGTTAGCCCGGCACTCTAAACCACTTACCAATGCGCCTTCACTATATATATATATTTATTTATATAGGTTATGAGAGGTAATGGTGTCAAGAAGACCCAAAGGTGTCAGGTAATGCTGAGTAAGTGCTATGGACAGGCTATAGTTAAGCTCTAGGTTCGGTGATTATGCGAATGGGGAGTCCAACGTAGGTCATATATTAGCATGCATATATATACAAAATTAACAGAATGAGATAAAAATCTAAGGCTGTGAAAGATTTCAGAACATTTATAAAGATAAGGTCTTACGCTGCGAGAAAATGGTTAAGCAATAGTTATTCTAGAGAAGATATGAAATAGAGTGTGAAGCGGATGAATGTGTTCATAATGTTCTGAAATCTTTCACAGCGTGGATTTTTATCCCATTCTAATTTTGAAATATTGCACTGACGAAGCAAATAAGTTCGTGTAATATAATTTACACCTATTTAGTCGCGAAAAGCGTATGCAATTAATCAAAGCCGGGTGAATTCGGTATTTTTTTCTTTTTTGCCTTTGTAGTTGCGAGTATTTGTCTGTCTGGGAGTTCTATTTTGGTAGAGAAATTGTAGTTTTGACTGCTATTTCTAATTTTCGGTGTGGTGAAGCAATTCTTGCTGAACCTTAATTTTAATTATATATATATATATATATATACATACATACACACACATATATACATACATATACGTATATATACATATATATATGTATGTATATATTGTATATATTTTAGGCTACAGCAATGTAAATTAAATTTGCTAATTTTTTTATGGGGTAGCCATATTTGAATTTACTTAAAAAAATGAGGGAGAATTTAGTGAATCGACGGAAATCATCAGTAGAAACCAAACAAGTGACTATATCTGTAATGGAACTATGATTATGTATATCAGAAAAAATATATATAGGTCGAAACAATTTGTTGGCCTTTTACGGTTTTTATAATTATTAATATAATATTGTTATGTCACATATTATATTCATAGTATCTAATGTAATATTGTAATATAAATAAATTATTGGATTGTCAATAGAGTATCTCTATATTTAATTTATCTTTATTATTGAATTATACCAATATTTACATAGTATCCAGCTGAAGTACCAGTGGATTGAATGTTTAACACACCCCTTTGAAGGATTTCTTTTCTTCAGTTTGTTACTTTGCATGTACACACATATATCTACAGATATATGTACAAAGATGTATATATATCCATATAT
>NC_068988.1:78569420-78571717 GCF_001194135.2 Octopus bimaculoides
TATATATATACATACATACATACATACATACATACATACATACATAAATATATAAGATGATGAAAATAATGAAGGTAATGACTGCACAGCAAAGAAGATTTAAAGCTCTTCAGCTGACGCCTGTTCTTCAGGTGTTTTAGGGGATGTCGTATCTTCCTGCAAGGCTTTCTTGGTGGCCTTGAGGAAAATTGTGATGAGAAGTTTCTGTCGTTGTTTCTTCATGGTGATGAGGAGAGTTTTATGTCTGCATGGCAGTATCGATAGCATTTTAAAATTGAGACCAAACCATATAAGGATCCTATGCTTCCGCCTTCCCTTGCAATTCCTTTGCTGTCCTTAAAAGGTCGGACAGACGTTCGACTGCAAGGCCCATCTCATCCTCATCTTCCTCTGGATCTGGCACTTCCTCCTCCTCTTCGCCGGCAGTCTTCGTTATCCCCAACAAATCTTCGTCTGTAAGGGTTTTAGAGTGGGCATCGATGAGGTTGTTGACCTCATCTTGCGTGATGTCGTCAAAACCTTTGCCAAGTACATTTGCCAGTTACACCGCATTATTGACAGCCTCGTGCTGAATATCTTCAGGTGAGAAGCCCTCGTAGTCCTGGTCACACTCAGGCCGCACATTCTTCCAGCATGCGATGAGGGTTTCTGTTGTCATGTCTTTCAGTGCAGCGTGGATGACTGACAGGCACGTTGCGATCGTGAAGTTACGCCATCACTCTTTTAACTTGAGATTCTCGTCCGAATCCATTGTATCCACAAGGTGTACGAGAGTTCCGAGTGTAAAGTGCCTTGAAGGCACGGATCACGCCTTGATTCATAGGCTGGACGAGGGGTGTGGTCTTGGCAGGGAGGAACTCGACTTGGACTCCCTCGTAATTCAGATTCAATGTGTCACTACTGCATTATCCATAACAAGCAACACCTTGAATTCCATGAATACATTTTGGGGGTATTCCTTGGTTTGAGGGATGAAGTATTGGTGGAATCAATTCAAAGTTAGACTTTTGGTAATCCATACTTTGGGCTTGTGCATCCAGTGGACAGGTAGCAGGTTTTAATTCTTATTTTTGAAGGCTCTCAGTTTCATGGACTTGTAGATAAGTCCTGGTTTCATCATGAAGCCAGCAGCATTGCCGCATAATTAGCGTCACTTTGTACCTCTGTGCCTTAAATCCCTGGGTTCTGGCTTCGTCCTTCATGATGTACTTTCTGGAAGGCATCTTCTTCCAGAACAAGCAAGTCTTGTCCATATTCAAAACCTGTTCCGGCTTGTATCACTTGTCCTCGATGATCTGCTTGAAGGTCTCAAGGTAATTCTCGGCGGTTTCTTTGTCGGCTGATGCTGTCTCTCCATGCAGGGAAACACTTTATTTTAAACCGTTTCTGGAAACCGACAAACCATCCCTTACTGGCTTGAAAATCTTCGGGCTCCGGTGCTATCAATGGTCTTGGTTGCGGTTCTTTAGTGCCTTCTGCTGGTGGTATAATTTCAGCGCTTTTTCGCGAACGATGTTACCGTTCAAGACGATGTTTTTCTTCTTGCAGTCACTGATTCACAATGCCAAAGCAGATTCCATCCTGACGAAGTGCTTATTTCTCACTATCGTTGTCTTTCTGACACTTTCACAGAAACTTACTGTTACGGTAGTCCTGATCGCCACTTCGTTCTTCTTTATGTAGCGTATGATGCTTTCGTTGACAACATAATAGCGATCTACTGCAGTATAACTTTACCTTCCCGTAACATATCCAGCAGTTGTACCATCTCATGGAGCGTCATAACCTTTTTTCTGGCACTTAGGTTCATTGCCAGAAGCTTTAGAAGGTCTAAGGCGTTTGGGCATCATCTTAGGGCTTTAGTAACACGCTGTGAAAAACACATCACTCAACAAAATTCTCGAGATGGTTACTGGACGCTGTCTACAAAATCTTCATTTCGTCTAATATGTGCATACCACCAATGGGAGATTGAGCAGAGATTAAAAATAATTATGGTTATGAAAAATTTAGTTTGGTTTACCACTAGATACAGTAATCTATGCTATAATAATAATAATAATAATAATAAGAGAGAGAGAGAGAGAGAGAGAGAGAGAGAGAGAGAGAGAGAGAAGGAAAGAGAGAGGGACCTGCGAGTAACCTAATTTCAATTAGGCTGTATTGGCTCACGACCTTCAAATTTATCCTGTTGAAAGAAACAATGTGTATGATCAAACGTTGCGATTAACTCTCAGTCTCGTGCTGTATATATCTTTGATCCGTCATCGGTAGCCCAAGTAATACTGGTTCGATAC
>NC_068988.1:78571788-78572489 GCF_001194135.2 Octopus bimaculoides
AGAGGGAGAGAGTGTGTGTATGTGTGAAATATAGATAGATGTCATTATACTAATTAGCAAGCTTTGATTGAAAGCAGGAATAACAGATACAGTGTACTTGTTTCTAAAACATTCAAACGACGTGATGTACGGCTATTCTAATCAGAGGGAGTTTCAACTGCGAAGTAACGTCCAGTAAGCCGGCAAATATGGTATATTGTTATTAATAATTTAACATTAAAAAGTGTGAAAAAATATATATTGCCGCGAAAAAAGCCATAAAACATCGCGGACGATATTTACGATTCCGAGAATATGCGGTGATTTCTGCGAACAATTATTAGTTCCGCGCATAACCGGGACCGCGAATGCCGAACCGCGAATAAGCGGGGGTAAAGGTTGGTCTTTTTACGAGTTGCTTTTCCTCGCATTCGGTAAAAATGTGTTCATTATGGAAGTCTAGTGAGTGCCATTATTCTGTAGTAATGCTCTTATATATATATATATATGATCCTCTGGAGGACATTCGTCCTCAGCCGCCTGGATTACTGCTCACAGCTGTGGTCACCCACCAGTCTGAAATTAACAGCAGACCTTGAAGCAATCCAGAGGAGATTCACAAAGAAGATTGTCTCTTTGCAACTGCTCAGCTACTGGGAAAGGCTGAAACAGCTAAGACTCTACTCCCTAGAGAGAAGGCGGGAGAGGTATGCGGTAATATA
>NC_068988.1:78573668-78579608 GCF_001194135.2 Octopus bimaculoides
ATATGCATATATATATACACACACACATATACATACATAATATACCCCAGCATTTATATATATATATATATATGTCTACATATATACCTATACATGGATAAACACAAACACGTTGTTGCAGATTTATTTTACTTACCAATAAGTGGCTGCACACGCTAAAGTGATGCTCTTGCTTTATTAAACAACACTGTTGTACTAGTTAATGGCTTCACTAAAACCTCCAACATAAACTCATCATAATTCACTTGTGATCGATAATGGCCTTGACACATATTTACACAAAGGAAACCAGTTTGCACATCATTTTCGCTTTGTAACACACGCACACACACACACACACACACACACATACACACACAAACACACACACAAACACACATACACACACACATTACTTTCCATTAAGTGTGATCAAACATTAAGGAAATTGATCATGTTATTTTTCTTATTTCCTTTACACATGTCACACGTAATTGATGTACATTTATACCTACGTACGTTTATACATACACTTATTTAAACACATATGCTATCACAAATACATGCACTTATACAAATACAAGAGCACACACATAAACATACGCACACGCACACAGACACAGACACAGACAGACAGACACACACACACACACATACGCACACACACACACACACACACACACTTTATATTTTCTATATCTCGTTCATCGCTTATTTACTTCCTATCAAATTTGCCAAGTATATAAACGCACGCGTACGATTATGTATGCACGCCCGTACGTATGTGTGTGTGAATGCAAAATTGTATTAAGTGCAAAGTTCATAGTGTTTGCATTACAACTATTAATTTCGCCACAGCATGGATCTTCAGGCAATTTCAGCTGGAGCACTTTATCCTCACACTATTCAACATGTTAATTCTAGTAGATAAAATACTAAAGGCGTATTGTGTTGTTATGATGGCACGACACATATTTGAAAAGCCACGCTCTACAATTCAAACAAGCCCTGTCTTGTAGGCCTACAATAAAAGCCAATCTAGTCATAGCCATCCTGTATTTTTAGGGCAAAGGAGGGTTTTTTTAATCATATTATCTCATGAATGGTCTTTCGTTTTTGAAGTCAATGGAGTGTGTAGGGTGAGATAGACTTGGCTGCTATTTCTCGCAGGCTTAGTCATTATGTCGAAGCTCCTTCTTGTGTCAATGGTCATGTCATCAGTGGTAGTTGAAATGGTGGATGTATGGTTGTTGTTGTTGTTGTTTAGTCCTAAATGAGCATTGACTAAGGTTTTCTAGCCATGACCATTCCATATTCATTTCAGATATCGTGTGCTTTCATTATTCAGGATGGTAGGTGGTGATTTGAATGAGTTTTGACTGCGGATCTTTTTTAAAACGGGGGCCACATTTTTCATTAATGTTTTACGTAGTGCTTTTGGTACCGAAAGACTTTCAAACTTCGTATACTTATCTATTTTGTGTTATAGAACAGAAAAATATTTTTGTATTCGAATTTATTTCATGTAAAAAATTGTCTTATTTCGATAATTTCAACCAATCACTGACGTCCATTCAGCCGATATACATTAAGTGCCGACTACATAAACAAACGATTCTTCGTTTTATTTGCTTTTTTCATTTTAAATTTGCTTTAACCCTAACCCTAATCCTAACCCTAACCCTAACCCTAACTCTAACCCTAGGGTTAGGGTTAGGGTTAGAGTTAGGGTTAGGGTTAGGGTTAATTGTTTCAGAATCGTTTGTTTATGTAGTCGGCACATAATGTATATCGGCTGAATGGACGTCAGTGATTGGTTGAAATTACAGAAATACGACAACTTTAACATGGAATAATTTATGGATTTCTTTTTTTTTTAAGAAGACTAAGAGAAAAAGATGTTTTATATGACACATTCTACCAGTGATCCAAGTTTCAAAGTGTTTCGTTAATGAAAAATGTGGCCCCCGTTTTAAAAAAGATCCTTGACTGCTACTTCTAACAGGTCAGGTTACAGCCTAAAGGCTCCATCACTGCTATTGCTTTTGTTGTTGTTTTTGGTGATGATGATGATGATGGTGATGACGGGATACGTGATGTCTAAATGGTGATGGTAGTTGAAGGTGGTAGTAGTGGTGGCAGGTAGGACGCAATGACTGCAGCGGTGGTCGTGTAAGTAAGGCAATCTACCGACAGATTCACCGCCATATTGCTACATCCCCACCAACCTACATCGCACACATCGTCATCATTCCTGACCTCGACTCAGCTGAAAATGTCTCTCTTCCGTTTGTGTGTGTGTGTGTGTGTGTGTGTGTGATTATGTACGTGTCGGTGTACATGTATACTTTGTGTATGTGTGTGAATGGATATGTATGTGTGTGTGTGTGTGTGTGTCTGGAATGCTACGTATATGTTTGTATGCTTATGTCTGCGTTTAACTGCCAAAGTATATGCCTGCACGTATGTATGTGTACAGGAAGTCTTTATATATAAATAAAGCAATGTGTGTGTATGCGAATGAATATATGTGCATGTTTGTGCATGTGTATGTTTGTGTGTGTGCACGTGTGTGTGCACGTGTGTGTGTGCATGTGTGTGTTCATGTGTGTGTTCACGTGTGCGTGTTTGTGTTTGTGTGTGTGTGCGTGCATGTGTGTATGTGTGCGTGTGCATGTACGCGTAATCATGTGTGTAAGTCTAAACGCTATTGTATATGTGTGTTCTCATGTGTTTGCCTCTGTCTGTGGGACTAAGACCCACCGTTGTCGTGTGTATGTGTGTGACTTTGAACCGATGTCTTTCCGTGCGCGTGCTTGTTTATGTACGTCATTGTGATGCATTCTCTGTGTATATTGCAATGAGGGTCCTAGTTGCCATTTTTATCTGTATATGTGAACCGAGAGGAGAAAATTATTTACGCTGGCTTTATACAATATATTTATAGATATGAATGCATTTATTCCACACACACACACACACACACACACACACACACACACACACACACACACACACACACACACACACGTTGACCGCGCCATTGCTTTCCTACCGTCTTAAAGCACAAGTTGTCAGACCCTTTTCTACCCACTCTCATCTTATACCCCGGCTGTCCTCCTATTAAAAGATAAAATTCATCTGCAACTTCCAAAATTCCAATTTACTATACAACCGCTTCTATCTTTCCTGCCTTAAAGATAAGAACCTCAGGAACCTCAGAAACCTTCTAGTAAGATATTCCACAGCGCTCAGCCCCACACAGCCAGGAACTTTTCAATGCGCTTGCTAAAGGGGAAACACCTGTCCCATACATCAACAACTACAAACATCACTGAACCTAAACCATATCATCTTACTCAGAACTTCTGTTGTACATAGTCTTATGTTACATGTATGTAACTTTGCGGCTTCAATTATATTGGGGAAACAAGTCGATACCTAGCTGATCGCATTTAAGAACTCATTCGAAGCATATTACTACTTATGCCCGGCCAATCTGTCACCGCCCACTTCAACACTACTGGCCTTTGAACCACAAATCAGTGTGTAGTATCGCCGCACAACAGTGATTCACATTCTCAAGGAAACGAAGAGATTGCGTTTTATATTCGAACGTCACCAGTGGGTTCAAGTGAAAGTATTTTCTTCTTTTCATATACCTCAAATTCATTATAGCATTTCTTAACTTTCAACTCACTTAAACTCCTCTCCTCACTCTCAACTTTACTCGCTTCTCCTCATTATTCCATTATTTTTTTCCTTCTACTTTCTCACAGTTTCCCTTCTACTTTTTATTCACGTATGAAGATCATGTATTCCTGTGTTGTAGCCAATTTTTTAAAAACTTGGCGGATATAAAACTCTGCAGTCTTTATTTATTTTTCTCTTTCAACTTTAACCTAACAAAGAAGCCGAACCAAAAACGTTGGAGTTTCCACTCATCACGAATATTCGATATAAGTCTTGCCGACTCAGATAAACGCCAGCCGCTTTGGTGTCTGTTGCTGTGAAACAAATAAAAGATAAAATGTATCAAAACACGCACGCACCCCCACGCACGCACGCTCACTCACTCACACACACACACACACTCACACACACACACACACTCACACACCAAGTACGTACTTATGTATGTATATGCGTATTCTGCGTATGTTAAGAAAGGTGACAAGTGAAATTTCTTCGTAAACAATCTTTTTATATTTACATGGGGCATATGTATGTATGTATGTATGTATGTATGTATGTATGTATATCCTTGGTTTGAGCCTTGGTAGGACTTACTTCATTAACCTCACACTTGTTTTCCGTTCTCTGAAAGGAAAATAAAACGATGTAGGATTAATGTCACGGTATCGGACATTTCTGGCGCCCAAGCTGTTTAAATTATCACGGTATTTCACACATCTAATTTATTACTTCATTTCTGCGTAACATATAGAAATAATATAGAAGTCTTGTAAATGTGAATAACTAATATTAGAACCTTTAGTGTGTCAGCTGTTCCACAAGTCTGCGACGACAGACGTATCAGTTTGATAAACTATAATTTAGGGGCTTGTTGGAGAGTGTTAAGGAGGGAAAGGGACGATGTGTGCTAGTAAAACAGAAGTCATGGGGGAGACATAAGTGGTTAAGATCACTATCGAGAGAGGAAGAAAAGGGTGACTGATTGTAGCAGTATGGAGACAAAAGAAGGAAGAGTAAAGCGAAAGGAGAAGCAAAGCCGTTGGAATATACAATGGACATAAATACTTGTAAGCACACGCATGCGCCCACACACACGCACACGCACACGCACACACAGTTATACTGAAGACACGACTGTGTTGGTGAATTTTTTAATTGAATATTTTTGTTGTTTTATTTATTCCTGTTCCCCTTCAGTTTCCAACATCCATTTTTCCAAGTCCGTGAATGCATCCGAGATCCTTTCAGTTTTATCTTCTTAGTAATGTGGTTATTGTGGAGGCTTTAATGCCAAACTATTATAGTAGCCAGCAACAATAAAAGAAAAGGATGCCGTTACATATATATATATATACATATAATTAAGGGATCAGCAAAATATTTGCTTCGCCATATACCGAAGTTCAGAAAAATAGCAGCTAAAAAAGGTGAGAATCTCACAGATAGCATCACCTGTAACTCACAAAGGCAAAAACAAGAAGAAAGAACAATGAAAAACTAACCAATTCAGATGATTAACAGCAGACGCGTTTCAGGATTATGATTAACAATTAACAATTAATAATCAATTTCCTTCATCAGTACTGTATTCCAGTAGTAAATTAGTATATATATATATATATATATATATATATATATATATATATATATATATCTTGTTGTCTTTTTAGGAATATGAAATTAGTAAGAGGAGTGGATTCCCAGTCCATTCGCTCCCGCCCCTTTTAGTCGCCTCTTACACTACGCAGTGGCAGACGGTTTACTAGTTAACCCATAGGTGTGGCCCTTACATGTGATACTACTCTGGGCCAGAGTAGACCTAGGAATAATAGTGGCTAAGAGGTGCGGATGGTAAGAAGGGTGATGAAGGCAGAAGTGGTAGGCAGTAGAACCAGAAGCAGACCTCGGTTTGAGTGGATGGATGGAGTGAGGAAAGCTTTGGTGGCTAGAGGTGTTGGAGTGAGAGAGGCAAGAGAGTTTATAAATGATAAGAATGCTTGGAGAGTGTTTGTGGATGGATGAGTGAATTTATTGTTGCTCAAAGGGGTACCGAACCTGCATGATGTGGTGGGGGTAAACCAGCATATGCTATCGGGCCCTGCTGCTGATATTGGAGGTTGCGTTCTATGCCTTGACCCGAGTATAGAACGGGGCTCGCCTCTTTGAAGTGGGAAATAGAAAGAATGCCTAGTGTGTGTTTTGTTGTGGCTACCCCCTCCTGAAACTGTGGGGAATAGGCCTGGGTGTATATATATATATATATAT
>NC_068988.1:78580122-78581581 GCF_001194135.2 Octopus bimaculoides
GTGTGTGTGTGTGTGTGTGTGTGTGTGTGTGTGTGTGTGTGTGCTTATCTTCCTTATGCATTCGAAAACTGCGTTGCTGATTTTGACGTATGGGGTATCAAAAGATTCAATAATCTTACGAATACCAAATAAACTTTATTTTCATTTACATATTTGCATTACAAAATTTTTACATTATAATACTTTCTATAAGTCAACTATCGCAAACATTTTATACCACGACGATAACGACGATGACATCACATTTTCTATATGAGTGTATACCTTAAAAGACATCCATTTCTCCATATGTTATGAAAAAATACAGTCACTCACTCTCCCACATGCACACGCACCCATATATAAAAAAAGATGTATGCATATGTATTTATGTATGTGTATAGGAAAGATGTGTGTGTATGAGACAGAGAAATCGAGCGAGTACCACTTACATATACATGACAACACACACCTTCATTCACTCACTCTCTCTCTCTCTCACACACACGCACACACACACATACACACATATACACGTACATATATCTTTTACTTTCTCCTCTCTTTCACTTTCTGGTCTCACTTCAGAGCAAATGTCGCGGTTTCACTTTCTCTTCTCTTTCAATTTCTGCTCTCTGCAGATCATAAAGAAATAAACAATTTTTACGGAAATTAATGAATACAACTGAAAACTGAGTTGCCGATTTTGACGTGTAGTGTATCAAAATATTCAGTAATATTTCGGCTAACAAATAAACTTTATTTCATTTACATATTTGCATTGCAAAAAATTAACGTTATAATCTTTCTACAATTCAACTATCTTAAACGACATTTGATACCACGATGATGATGACGTCACATTTTCTGTATGAGTGTGTACTTTAAAAGACATCCATTTCTCTATATCTTATAAGGAAATACAGTTACTCATTTTCTCTCTGACATGCACACACGTACATACAAAAAGATGTATGCATATGTATTAACGTACGTGTATATGAAAGATAGTTTGTGTGTGTATGTATGTGTGTGTGTGTGAGAGAGAGAGAGAGAGTGAATACCTCTTACATATACATGCAAAAAATACATACATGACAACACACAGTCCACTGCCCTAACCACTGGGCCATTGCGCCTCCACACAGACACACACACACACACACACACACACACACACACACACACACACACACACATATATATGGTGAAGGCGCAATGGCCCAGTGTTTAGGGCAGCGGACTCGCGGTCATAGGATCGCGGTTTCGATTCCCAGACCGGGCGTTGTGAGTGTTTATTGAGCGAAAACACCTAAAGCTCCACGAGGCTCCGGCAGGGGATGGTGGTAAACCCTGCTGTAATCTTTCACCACAACTTTCTCTCACTCTTACTTCCTGTTTCTGTTGTACCTGTATTTCAAAGGTCAGCCTTGTCACACTGTGTCACACTGAATATCCCCGAGAACTACGTTAAGGGTAC
>NC_068988.1:78582453-78585717 GCF_001194135.2 Octopus bimaculoides
TATATATATATATATATATATATATATATGCGTATGTACATGCATGCATGTATGTATCTATGTGTGTGTGTGTATGTGTGTGCGTGTGTGTGTAGCTGAGAAAATACAAATGACCAAATAAGACACTGAATAACCAAGCGGTAGTGCCTTATGCGCACGCTCAGTTGCCTAAACATGATCTGTAGCATGCAACTTGTTAGGAGCAGAAAATTTTGTAGTAGCAATAGAAGGGATAAAAGATAATGGAGGGAAACTGCTCACTTATGTTCTTGCGTTTAAAGTATGTCAATATTTGAATGTTTACTTTCCAGTTGGATGGTTTTCTTTGGATTCAGTCAAGGATGTTTGTATGTATAAGAGCAGCACCGTCCAAGATATGGGAGCAGTATGGATTCTACTTAATCCATACTGATTCCGAGCATTAGCAAATACAGCTAAATCTTTCCTGGTACTAAAAGAGGAATCTAAATATTTCTAATGAAATTTCAGTAATGTTTTATATTTGTAGGGCATTATGAGAGTTCACCATATATTGGTTTCAAATTTTGGCACAAGACTAGCAGTTTCGAGGGGAAGATTAAACTGATTACATTGAACCCATTATTCGACTGGTACTTATTTCATCGACCTCGGAAGGATGAAAGGCAAAATAGACCTCGGCGGAATTTGAGCTGAAAACATAGAGACGGACGAAATGCCGCTAAGAATTTTGCCCGGCGTGCTAACAATTTTGCCTGCTTGCCGCTGTATAGAGTTCACCATATATTGAATCCCGATATTTATAACGACGTTATATGTAACGAGTCTTTTGGTGTTGTAAAAACTTGGTTTCCATGACTCCACTTAAGGATATGTTTGAGGTTTCTGTTTACAGAACTGGTGCAATGTGTGAAAATTGCGTGTGAATGACGCCTGTAACCGGAAGTTTATGCAACGATTACGAGTCGTGTCTACCTAAGAACCTATGTGGTTAGATGTAACAAGGAAAGGATATTAATGTAGAACATGGAAAGTATGTGTGTGACTTAATCGAACCCTCAGGCATATTAGATCCGATAGAATGTGGGTCGGAGACAACCTTTTACCACATGCTGCGATGAAATGGCGAGGCAGGAAACTTCCAATCCAAGAGATGAGAGACGGATGGTGTTCATAGGCGGGCATCTTAGCCAGGAGGTTGTTGTGATAAATATGGTCGAAGGTTTTCTTTATGTCAAATTACTTTCTCTGCAGTTGGAGATGAATAGTGTGTGTGAAGTGCGGGTAGGTAACTGACATGTTTATGAGAGTGAAGCAGAGATAAGGTGGTTGTCTGAGAAAGGGTAGAAGACAGTGGAATGTTAAAAGAAAGCAGGGTGGGAATTGGTCATAAATATAAATACTACGAAAAAGAGAGAGAGAGAGAGAGGGGGGGAGGGAGAGAGATAGAAGAGATCATAGAGAGCAGAGACATAGAGAGAGAATGAGAGAAAAAGTTGTAATATAGACAAAGAGAGTGTGTGAAAGTACGACAATGAGGGAGAGCGATAGAGAAAAAGAGAAAGAAAGAGAGGAAAAGAGAGAGGGAGGGAGAGGGGAAAGGAGACAGAAGGAGAGGGGGAATGGGAGAGAAGGAGAGAGAGAGATAGTAGACAAGTAACAATTATCTAAAGAGTGCAGGATAGATAGATGGAGAAAAAGAAACGAACACCGAAATAAGAGTGTTTGTGGGTGTGGAGATGTGAAGTTGGCAGCCTAGTTATTAATACAACATACATCCAACTGAGAAGTCTGTAGTTCGTATCATCATGTCACCGGAAGTGTAGACAAAGCACTTAACTTACAACAGTCGTGTCCATCTTACACAAGGTAGAGAGTACAGGCTGATGTAATTATGTTACTGTATTCAGTGCTTACACTCCAAGTACTTAATTATTTGTTATTGCTTAGCCCCAGGTCAACTTTGACCGAATACACCTAATGATTAAAATTATTCTAGTCTTGACCACTTCGCATTTTAGGTGTGTATGTAGACTACATTATCCATTTGAGGTTGGGTGAGTTTGATTTGAAGAAGACTTTGCTGCTGTTTCTACCATTTCAGGCAACACAGTGAACACTTCCTACGTCTTGTAGTTTGGAATGCAAATTCGTCTCTTCCCTCATAGTTACCCGCAAAGGGGAAATGTTTCTCTTCCATCCACTTAATATGTAAATTGGATGTTAATGTTAGTGTTGTTTAACCCCAGGTCAGCCTTGATTCATCAGACTTATAATCAAAGGTGGTTCAACTACGCTCCTCTCCTACTTGCTTTTTACTGAGACATAATGTTTTTGGAACTGCATTATCTAATGTGTCCTTTTAAAGACTGTGACTTGAAAGACATTTGGTTGAGATCATGTAGAAGTCCCTTCGTTGCTTCATGTATGTAGATTGCTGTTCAGTCATTCATAAGTGAATAGCTCTAGGTTAAAAGAAAAGGTGTCCACTATAGATCTAGAGCCCTATATATGTTTCTGCCTCGTTAAGGATTGCGCTATATACTTCTCTATGCACTGGCCTATCATATTGTTTATCCTAAGGCAAGTTTTAGTAGTAGTCACTAGAGAGGCCATAGTTCGATAACTATGGCAGCGTCACCGCCTTTACTCCTTTACAACACGTTCTGTCAGATAATTAGGCCCATCTATTTCAATTAGTCCCCACCACTCTTTCCATCTGTTTATTATAAATTTACCAAGTCTCATTACGACTTCGATTTCTCCTCATCCCACCCTCCACTTATGTGAAATAATCTACCCCCTACTCACAGTTCCTTCACTAGGTAGTCTCTATAGGCGAAGTTAAATCGAAGTTAAATCCCGCCAAGTTGCTCAGGTTTCTCCAACGTGGTTACTTATCCTGGCATTGATGCAGTCCAAAATATTATCCCCTTGCATATTACCAGGTCCATTTTCTATGTCACAGTTCGCTTCACATTCACTCCACAAAATATATTACACTAGCAGAAATACCCGGCTTTGCCCGGGTTAAAGAGAATAATGAAATCTAAAAACGCCGTCTAGACTACGCAACCCTCAACTGTTAGTAGCTACGATACCATATTTCTACATTAATAACTCTCCAATCCATGCCAGCATGGAACATAGACGTTAAGTGGAATGCCAGTCTCTCATCTAGGTGGGCCTTGAAATCAATCTTACCAACTGGGGACTATGTGTGTCGTAGTGATAATAAAAAGACCCAAAGGAAGTCTGCAACGAAATAATTTTACTCAACACTTT
>NC_068988.1:78586587-78589144 GCF_001194135.2 Octopus bimaculoides
TCTCTCTCTCTTTCTCTCTTTCTCTCTCTCTCTGAAAGTATCTGTCTTTACAGTATCGAAATGTGATTGTTTCAGTTAGTAGAATAGTTTCATTTTTAAAGTGAAAGTATTTGACATGAGTGTTTTTGTTTCACTTTTGACACGTAAATTCTTAAATAGTGGAGGAGATATTATGTTGCTGTGGGCTCGAACTCTGCAAGAAGTTAAAATTGTTTTGACTAAAACACAACTGGAACCCTAAGTAAGGCATCTGTAAAATTTGAATGAAATTGGTTACGTAGTTCTCGAGTTTTAGGGATTCACACAGACAGACAGACAGACAGACACACATTCTCATTTTTATATATATAGATTAACTACCCACTTCTTGGTTTATTAGACATAGGAAAATCGACTGGAGGCTAGACAATCGATATAGAGAGAATCTATGGATCGTTTGGTGAAATAGCAACGGATTACCCGAACCGTTGCTCGCCACTTCAATTCTGCAGACCTCTTCTACTTTCATCTTGCCTCTTTATAGTTATTTCCCGATTCCCTATGAACAATGTTTATTTTCCCGCCGATAATCGATTAGCTTTACTCTGCTCCCACCTTATCCACTAATAGGTGTACACACACATCCATGCCAACCACTTCCAAATACATACAGGTTACCTTCTTTACACCGAAAAATAGTTTTGTTACTACTTATGCTCCCACTCACACAAACATGTGTGTCCAAATCTCCCAGTATCACTTTACATCATTACTACCTACTCCACTAACCTCACCCATCACATACCTAGTCTTTCAGAGCATAACCTATATTCACCCACTGCTCACCATACTATTATCTTCCTAAAATAGCACACCCTTACCTACTTCCATTATGCTACTTTTCATCATACAACATGGATAACGATTTGTTTTCCCCAACAACATTTTTGCTTTTCCCCGTTTATCCTGACAAAGGAAAAATTGACCGAAAAGTCAATATCTCTCCCTTTCACAGATTAAACAGTCTTTGTCTCTTAACTTGTTGTCTGTATATGCATGAAGGATCGATGAAAAAGAGAAGGAGGGAAACAAAACGTAAGCGTGAGAAAGTGTTACTACAAGTATAACGAGGTAAAATGAAACGAAAAGGCTTAACGTATGGTGTGGCAAGAAAGGAAAGAATTGGTGTAATTTTTAGCCCCAGGTCAGTTGCGAGATCTATGTATGGTCCAGCAGATTTGTTGACAGAAGTATTCCAGCTGTGACCAAACAATCTTTATGCCCTTTATTTTTCTCTTTTATCATAGCAGCAGCAGCACCAGCAGTAGCACCAGCGGCAGTAGTATTAGTGGTGGTGGCGTTGGTGGTGGTGGTATTAGTGATGGTGGTAGTGGTAATAGTTGTAGTAGTAGTTTTTGTGAGATAGATGGAGTGATACATACATACACATACGTTTACAGAGAAACAGTGATAGGAAAGAGAAAGAGAGAAACTCTGTGTGTCGGTGTATTTGTATGTGCATATGCAAGGAGGTTTTCATGTGTAGGCATATATATATATATATATATATATATATATATATATATATATATATATATGCACAGACATGCAGGAAGTAAATAGACACCTTTAATTTTCAAAATCTTTTATTTAATAAGCAAAGCGAACAATTGAAATGTAATCGATAGGTAGGACTCCATACATTAGTATTTAGTTGACATTCCCTGTGCAGTTTTTAATTCAGAAACTCTTTTTGGCATTGAACTGATGAGCCTTGTGATTGTCTCTTGTGGAATTTCTGCCCACTTTTCACAATTCATCTTTAGCTTTAGGTTTCTGTCGAGTTTTTCGTATAGATCTATCTAGTATACTCCAAACATTTTCAATTGGGTTCATGTCAGGAGATTGGTTCGGCCAAGGAAGCTTTTTGGCCCCATTTTCAGTTAGCCATTGTTGATTCCTTTTCGCGGTGTGGCATGGAGCCCCATCTTCCTTGAATAAAAACTCATTTTTCGTTATGTTATCATGTGAATACATCGGAAGTAGTCCTTGCTTAAATATTTCGATGTATTTCTCAGAGTTTATGGTTCCAACACATTCAATCAGCTCAGAATAACTATTGCTGATGACAGCTCCCCATATCATTACAGACATACCGCCATGTTTCACAGTTGGTTGGAGTCATTTCAAATCAAATTCTTGATTGGGAAGCCTCCAGACCTAAAGACGTCTACTGTCTGAAAATAATTCAAATCTGGATTCATCTGAGAAAATCACTCTATCCCAAAATGAACTGGATTTTTCTGACATCTCCTTAGCCCATGTCTTTCTTTTCATGATATTAATTGGTTGAAGGAGAGGTTTTCTTCTAGCTGCTCGTCCATAATACCGAAGCTTATGCAGATATGTAGCGCACGTTCTTGAACTAACTTCTAGCTGTTTTGCAATGTCAGAAGCCTTCGAACGGGGATCGTTTTCCACAATTCTCTAGAAACAGCGAAGCTTCTTCCTTTCCGAGGGCCCAATTCGGTCAGGACGAGAATCTGTTGATTCTTTTTCGTGGCCTTTGAATTGCACT
>NC_068988.1:78589433-78590813 GCF_001194135.2 Octopus bimaculoides
GTGTGTATAGATATTTATATATATATAATTTTATTCTTTTATTTGTTTCAGTCATTTGACTACGGGCATGCTGGAGTACCGACTTTAGTTGAGGAAATCGACCCTAGGACTTGTTCTTTGTAAGCCTGGTATTTATTCTATCGGTATCTTTTGACGAACCACTACGTTATGGGGACATAAACACACCAGCATCGGCTGTCAAGCGATGGCAGGGGACAAACACAGGCACATACACTCACTCACACACACACACACACACATACATAACACACACATATACATATATATACGACGGGCTTCTTCCAGTTTTCGTCTACCAAATCCACTTACAAGGCTTTGGTCGGTCCAAGGCTATAGTAGAAGACACTTGTCCAAGATACCGCGCAGTGGGACTGAATCCGGAACCATGCGGTTGGGAAGCAAGATTCTTACTACACAGAATTTATTCATGCAATTGATACAGGAGACACTAAATTGGACAAACTAAACTGTCTTTACGAATGAGACAAAATATTCATCAACAAATACATACTCTCAAAGCAAGATATATTCCACTTCTTGAACATCTAGACAGATGCGCGTGCGCGAAAAGCAAATTTCCTAAATTTCTTGTCCTCCGACTTTATCAATGTGCAGACAATACTCCAGACCAAGCAAAAGTTAATAAGGCAAGTTTTCTTATTGAAAAATACGAGCCACTGCTGATCAGGCTATAAAAAAGACTTAGTAATAGTGCAGAAACATCTCCAAAATTTGGTTGTTAGCAAACCTCATCTTAATTGTTGCGATTAAGCAATACAGAACAGGTCACCCCCGGGCGTTAGAGAATTACACGAGTGTTTGAAAGGACGCCATCCAAACCTCATCCTTACATCACATATCTAAATTATTTTATTTTCTTCTTAACTCTTCTGTTGCCATATTTCTGTTGCAACACACTGCCTTTGTCAATTCATTTTTTAAAATAATGAAGAATTTGCTAACGTGTCATTTTCGTTGATGTGACCTTCCAGCGCGACTGTCACAAGAGGGTAATCCATGTACGCTGATCAATCAGTTTGTACTCTTTAATGGATAGCGCTCCGAGCCATATTCCTTCTTTAAAAACAGACTATTTTTGTAATAATACCAAGAATAAACATAATCCGTGACCCAACGCTTTACGTAATAGACTTTTAAAGATCTACTTTGAAACCAGTCAAGTGCATTCTTATATTTTAAAATATAATTAAATTCAAATTAATTCTAATTTATTCTCTCTGTATTTTCAATTTCATTTCTTTTTCTATTCCTCCACTTGTTTGGATTAATAGCAACTTACACACACACACACACACACACATACACACACACACACACACACACACACACACACACACA
>NC_068988.1:78591042-78593542 GCF_001194135.2 Octopus bimaculoides
TGTGTGTGTGTGTGTGTGTGTGTGTGTGTGTGTGTGTGTGTTAAGTCTTATGTTTTGTGTGTGAATGTAAAGAGAGGTGGAGGGGGCTACACTCTCTAGAACACGCCTTATTACAGGAAGTTGATAGCAGGGGATTCGACGACGGAACAGCAGACTCTTCCGCCGTTCACCTTCCTATTCACTACTTTCATCTTTGTTAATCAACGCAAATACTGCTTCTGCTGCTGCTGCTGCTGTCGTTGTTGTTGTTGTTATCACAGATCTTGGTGATAGTTGTGGCGTTGTTGTTGGTGGTTGTTGTCGCGTATCGCCCCAGATTAAATCTAATCGAGCAGATCAATGTTATCGTTCCAACTGCGATCATCCTATCTTTTTTGAATATCTTGGACTACATAAGTTACTAAAGCAGTATCATTGTTTGTTTTCTTGGTTTGTTTTTGTTGTTGTTGCACCTGCTGTCATTACTGTTGTTGTTGTTGTTGCTGTTGTTGTTGTTGTTGTTGTTGTCGTCGTCCTTAGTGTTGCTGCTGTTGTTTAACCTCGAGTAGACTTTCGTCCACTACCCCATCGCTTGTTTTCATTTTTCCTGCCACAATGCTACTATATAACCGTTATCTAATCTATCCTTCCTTTCTAAGGCTGTTAGGTGTAATACGAGATAGATATAGCTGTTATCTCTAGCAAGTCAAGCATAGCTTAGTGGCTTGTTCGTTGACACGCATACATGCTTGTTGTTGTGTAACGTCCGATCCGCCTTGTTCGAGCTCCCTCACGTACAAGGTCAGTGAGCCAAACGAAGCGGTGTGTCTATATCAGGGGTTTTCAAACTTTTTGACTTGCGGACCCCTTTATATTTCAGGCTTTACCTTATAAACGCTTATGAAATTTATACATAAATATTTGCTTAAAATAACATATATTTTTACATTTATTTATTTAACAGTATTTAACAAATAGGTTTATTGTCAATTAAAAGATTTCGATTAAAAAACATATATAAAATCAAATTGCCCATAAAAAGTATTTGCTGTTCATGGACCCCCTGTGGTCCGCGGACCACAGTTTGAAAACCCCTGATCTATATAACCATTTTGTCTCTATCTAGTTGATAGCACTTGGGCAAGGTGTGGTGAATGGTATCAGGGTGGTGTGTGACAGTGTGGACATATTGCACTGTCTCCACTGTCCACTCTATTCCGGTACACTTGTAAAGTCTAGAGTTGACCACAGTGGAGATGAACAAGACTGACTCGGTCACAGCATGGCGCTCGCTGTTCCCAAACACATATTGATGAAGGTATACATCTCTACCAATAGCACGGTCATTGGTGTTGCCGCTGTTTCTGTAATTGGAGGATTTTGTTTGTGGTGTCCATGATTGATGTAAATATTTTGTGCGTTGTTTTGCTTTTCTAGTTTTGCTTTATATAGTGTAGTGCAATCTCTTGCATTTTTGTTTCTCTTTTTCTCTCTTCCTCGGTGTGTGTGTGTGTGTGTGTGTGTGTGTGTGTGTGTGTGATTTGTATTGTAATTGATGCTTTCTTGTGTTGCTGGTGTAAGGAAAACATTGGATTGGGTAGGTGCTATTCTAAGTCTGTCGTTGTGAAGTGACGTTTTCGAATGATTTAAGTAGGGCTGGGTAGTTGCATAACAGTCAGGAGATGGTCAGAGTATATAAAGGTAATGTTATCTGAGGTAGGGATAACCCGTGAGGATATAGCTTGAAAAGAAGGGGAAACTCTTGTAACATTAATTCATTAATTAAGTGCTATCAACTAGATTAGACTTGGCATTCTCACAATAAGTTTGCTAATATTTCATGTTGTATCTTAAGGTGGTGTGGAAGAATGAAGTGGAAAATGTTGCTTATGAGGTGTAGTCAAAAAGTATCCGACCTTTGGCCAAAAAACAATAATATTTAAAAAGCTCACCATTTTGATTTAGTCTCCTTCAAAGTTTTCGCCTTGGGAGCCTACACACTTCTGCCAGCGTTCCTGCCACTGCTGGAAACACTTCTGGAAATCACTTTTTGGGATACTGTTGAGCTGTGCCGTCAAGTTTTGCTTAATGTCCTCTATTGACTCAAATATTCTCCCTTTGGGTATTTTTTTGAGTCACATGGAGTCAAGTCTGGGGGGTAGGAAGCCTGACGAACAAGTGGTGTGTTTTGCTTGACGAGGAATGCTTCGACGATTTGGGCGGAATGAACTGATTGAACTGATCCATGGCTGATTCCAACTTCGGCAACAATCTCTTCAATAGTCACATGACAGTCTTCATAGACTATTCCTCGAACCTTTGCAATCATCTCGTCGTTTCTGTTAGTCGATGGTCTGCCACAACGTGGCTCACTGTCCACTGAGGTGTGGCCATCTTTGAACCAGTTGTACCACTCCTTCATTTGTGTTTTTCTCATAGCATCATCTCCAAAGGCCTTCTGAATCATCTCGATAGTCTTGGTTTGCGTATCACCAAGTTTTTGGCAGAATTTGAAACAGTA
>NC_068988.1:78596422-78601547 GCF_001194135.2 Octopus bimaculoides
ATATATATACATATATATATATATATATATATATACATTTATACACTCATGTATAAATATAAATATATATATATATGTTTGTGTGTGTGTGTGATTTTCATTGCTCACGAAGAGCTATGCTCGAAACGTCAAAAATTCCCTGTTTTTACTGAGCGTCAAACTAATACATTCCTCTGTGTATGTGTCTATTTGTGTTGCAGGCTATGCAGAGAACGACTGGGAAGGTGTTAAATTTAATGTGGCTATGTGGATATAAATTATTTCAGGTATAAAAGAATTTAACTGAAATGTTATTCATTAGATATCCTCATGTGTTAATTGCTTTGATTATATTCCAGAATGTTTTACATGCATTGAAGTTACCTGTAGCCTTGGTTTTTGGTATTGTGCTGTGTCAACTCTAATTGTGCAGACTTATTATCAAACATTTCAGTTGTGACCATCGCATCTTCTTTATTCAGAAATGCTGTAACTAGGACTACATTCTTAAAAGTGTCCATCCACATTTCTTAGAATGCGCAGTGAAATGAAGGCAATCACAATGCCATTTCTAGCAGGTCAAATTACAGTATATAATGGTGATATATATTTTCCGTGGTGCTGTTGTTGTTGCTGTTTGTTGGGGAGGGGGTGATGGTGGTGGACTTAGTTCAACTCTTATTGAAAGGAACTATGATAGTTAACCGTGACTATCCAGAATGTTTCCAGTGATAGTGGTGGTGATGGTGTTAGTTGTGTTAGTGAGTGTGGTTGTTGCGGTGGTTGTGGTGTTAGTGGTGATGGTGGTGGAGGTGCTAGTTGTTGCTGCTCCGTGTAGAAATCTAAGCAAGCGGCGTCACAATCACCTATGCGATAACAAAGACGAACAATGGTTTTAATTTTTTGGAGCCATTTATTTTCTACTCGTACGTAACATCTTGCAGCTGTACTACTTGTATATACAAATGTATGGCAAGTGTACGCTTGCACATTGTTACGTACTAGTAGAAAATAAATGGCTCTAAAAAAATAAAAACCATTGTTCGTCTTTGTTATCACATAGGTGGTTGTGACCCCGCTTGCTTAGGTTTCTACACGAAGCAGCAACAGTAGAAAAAAAGCTTTGTCGGATCATCATTCTAGAAGCAGCAGAAAATGGTCACACTGGTACAAAGCCACTTTCGCAGTAACATTAAATAACCAAAGAAGAACATTTAGGGATGACAACGGGTTTTCTGAGATACAGACGGACACAAAAAGGGTCCCCCACCCTTATTTTTGAAAACAAAGCAACCTCGATCCCAGATGCAAACCGGAAGTGACTCACTTCCGACAAGTTGTGAAAACTAATACTAAATAGTAATACAATAGACTTTTCGTTGGAGATAACACTAGTTGTGATGTTGAAAGTAGTAATCGTGATGGTAGTGGTGATGGTGGAATGGTTATTCTTGTTCTTGGTTGGGATAATGTAGCGAGAGGGTGTTCCATTGTTGTTAACGTTGTTGGTGTTGCTGTAGTTGTTGATGTTATTTTTGTGGAGTTGATAGTTCTGAGTCTGCCCTGGATGAACAACAGATCTGTGATCAAAGGCGTGACTGTACTCGTTTGTGTGATGGACGGGAGAGGTGAAGGTGTGTTTGTATTGCGCGCGCGCGAGTGAGTGTGTGTGCATGTGTAAGTGCCGATGTATGTCGTTTGCCTGTGTCCGTGTGTTTGTGTTGGTATATTAGAGGGAAGAGAGAGAGAGAGAAAGAGAGAAAGGAAAGGAGAGAAAAAAGAAAATAAAGAGAGAGAGAGGAAGAGAGAGAGAGAGTGGCTGTACGTGAGTGCATCGAGAAATGCACAGAGTGTGTTTGTGTGTGTGTACTAGAAGGCCTATTGGCGAGCATATTTGCATCGCTGTTGTGAATGTGTTGTGTGAACACAGGAAGTGGATCTGCATGTATGTGTGGGTGTGCGTGCGTGTGTATATGTGCCAGTAAATTTTCATATACTTGAGAGATTTGTTTGTATATGTACGGAAGATAGAAGCTTCAACTCAGAGAATAACATCGCTCTTACTACTCCTATCCTCTTCATATATATGTGTGTATATTTATACACATCTATGTACAGACACGTACATGTATATATATATATATATGTATGTATGTGTGTTTGTGTGTGTGTATATAGACACACACACACACACACACACACACACATAAACACACATATATCATAGGCGCAAGCATGACTGCCTTGTTACGAAGCTCGCTTTACAACTCCGTGGTTTCGAGTTCTGTCCCACTGCATCACATCTTGGGTGTTATACTATATCCTTGGGTCGATCAATGCCGGATGAATGAATATTAGACGGTAAGTGTGTGGAAGCCCGCTGTGCATACACACACGTGCGCGCGCACGCACCTATTAATGCTTGTTTAAATGTTAAAAACTCAATTGTAAACTAAACATGAAAGATCATTCAATACTTTTTGTAGAGTGTTTATTTATTATTCTTTAACAAGAACAGCGTTGGCAGTGACTTCGAATTTTCGGCCTGACTACTTTTCACTGGACTGTGCGTGAAGACTAAACTGGCTGAAGCTTGTAAAAGAATAATATGTATGTATGTATGTGTGTGTGTGTGTGTGTGTGTGTGTGTGTGTGTGTGTGTGTGTGTGTGTGTGTGTGTGTGTGTGTGTGTGTGTTTTATAGATAAAGAAAAGATTAAAAAATGTCAGATATATTGAGTTATTATTGTCTGCGGTTTGTTCGTTGCCAACGTCTTTTATATTTCTCTCACAGCTGCCGTATTCTATAATATACATTTTCTTCTAACCACGCATCACGCTTTAGCTGTCCGTATCTCATCCAGTCCGCTCAGGCAGAACATTACGGAACAGACCCAACCAGAAACCCATGAGTTTAAGACTCTACTCTGAATGTGCCATACTGTGCCATCTTTATGTTTGTCATGATTCCCTAAATCCTTCATATTTCAGCTCCTTTTCATTTGCCCATTCTAGATCAACCTTCCCGGGACATAGTCAACGCAACCATCAATCTGTTATGATAAACCATGTCATAATATGAAGGTATTGTTTACTTATCGCAAAACGGATTAGAAATACACGCACTTTCTACAAATACAAGTTATTGGCATTATGAAATGGTATACAATATGAGTTTCTTTAGTTTCCACTCTTGCGTTGTCCTTTCTCACCTTGATTGGAGAAAGCAATAGAGTGTACAATGGTGCTGAGTTTATAGCAGTGACGCTGCTCTATTGTTGTGAATGTGCAAGACTAGTCAGGATTTGATTATGGCACTAGACATTGTCAAAGAATGACGATGATCTAGATGCTTCTTGAAAACGCTTGCCCCAACGATGACTCCATACCGATAACTCTCAGCAATGAGGCTCTGCCCCACATGCGTATATACGTACATACATACATGCATGCATGTATGTATGTATGTATGTATGTATGTAATGTGTATATAACACACATATTTATATATATGTGAAGGTTTGAGGTCTAGCTGGAGGGGAGAGTTCGGCTCATGATCATAAGGTTTTGAGGTCATTTCCTCGGCCTTGAGCAAAGAACTCCATTTCATGCTTCTCCAGTTCACTCATTTGCAATGCGTGCTATTCGGGTAGTGGTACCCTCCGCCATCTGTCAAATTCTGTTGTTTCTCTGAAACAAGAGACATTAAATGGAAAAAAAGTTAACTCAATATACAATATGCAAACGAATATTATTTCTACAAAGTTAACTATCTTACAAATTTCTACGGGGTTGGTTTATCAAACAGAGCTATGTGAAATGAAGCAAGGTGCATATCTACAGATGTAATTTGTATGGGTGTAGCGTAGCACTGATAGTGGTGGAACGGAAATGTTTAGAGACACACGCATCTGAATGTTAGGAGTTTGTAATAATAAATGAATAATATAACAAAGTAAAAAGGATATAAAATTTGGGATTAGCCAATATAAGAGGGTGACGGCTGAGAAAAAGAGAAAATATATAAGTTAATAAAATAAAAGTGAAAATAAAAATATATCAATAAAATGTATCAATAGAAGCTTAGGAAAATATGAGAATAAGAGAATAATAATGAAGTTTTAACTAAAACAAAAGAAACAGTTAAGCTTGAACAGTAAAAGTCAAACGACAAGAGAGTTTACAAGCATTTATATATAGTTGTCTATGACGAAAACTTAAAACTAGAATATTAAACTTGAACAATAGAAGTTAAAAGGGAATGGTTTACACGACTACTTGTATACATTAATCTATATATAGAATTTAAAACAAAAAATATCAAATAAACTTGACGAATGAACTGAACGAACAACAAACTGTACAAATATATATATATATATATAATAGTTTGTGTGAAAATGTGAATGTAAGCACTGAAAATGTTAATGTAAACAGAAAATGTGAATGTAAGCACCAACCTCCTAAAACTAAATTTAATAGAAATCTTAAGCAAAATCCAGCTATGTTCCTCGTCCCTGTTATTTTTAACCACACCAATCAACCCCTCCCTCTACAACCATTACAAACGGGTCTCATCCTATTTAAAAGTTGGTAAAATAACATTGATGTTAACAGCCAAATCCACATAATATCATTAAAACATGAAGTATGACATTTACCGCGTCCAACCACGCACCTCACCACAATATTCCCTTCTTAGCTAGTTCCATATTTTCTATTATTCTTTTGGCACACCCAACCATTCCTTCCTGCACACTTGCATATCTTCATTGTTACATCTATTTTATCTTTATATACATTGTTTTTCTTCTTCTTCTTAATTCTTCGTGATTTAATTTATATATTTTCTCTTTACACCTGCCAGTTTTACTCCTTCTCCCTGTACAGCTGTATACTCATAACATTTCATATCCAATACCGCTGTTTGATAAGTTGTCATAAGCGAGACTTCGTTACATACGTTATATATATATATATATATATACACACACGCTAATACACGAATTATAATACCCAATCCTGTTCATACAACGACTGGGACAAACTAGTCGGTATACAGCACTTACTCGGTATTACCTGTATCCTCCTGGGTTTGGTTAAATCCAATACCCTCCTCAACCTTATCTATATATATATATATATAT
>NC_068988.1:78601885-78603807 GCF_001194135.2 Octopus bimaculoides
ATATATATATATATATATATATATATATATATATATATACACGCGCACGCACACACATATATATACACACACACATACACAGACATAGAGATACGTACGAACAATGATGCCATTGTGTTCCACACGTACGTGCACAAGCATCGTGGGGCAGAATGACATCGCTGATAGTCATCAATACAGGATCATCGTAGGCCTTTTGTAGCGGCATCGGATCATCATCAGTCTTTGACAATGCCTGGTGCGATAACCAAGTCCTGACTAATCTTGCACGTTCATGTATGAATACACACATATGTATATGTGTATAAATATATAGATAAAAATCTTATCTTTCCCTTCCTCCCCCCCTCTCTCTCTATATATATATATATGTACGTGTATGTATATACATATACCCGCGTGTGTGTGTATATATGTGTGTGTGTGTTTGTGTGTCTATAGACATATAGAATAAAAGCAGAAGAGCATACATTTCACATATAATTCTTGCATTAACTGTGCTCAATTGCTGTTTCATTACAATAAAGAACATTGATTCCAAAATTATACATTTGCGATACATGTTTTAAAATTTTTTTATAAAATTTAAATAGACTGGAATTTTAATGAATCGAATATGTATTGCAATTCCCTAATTATGAATAAATGCTGTTGATATTAATGAGGCATCTGTTGCGCTGAATTAATATATGAATTATACGTGAAATGATGCATTTCTGCTTTAATGATAAATAGCTGATTATACATATTATACTCGCTAGTAGATTCCAACTGTAGTTTCTGAAATGTAATAACGTGTTGAAGTTTAACGATGTTTTTTCGCTGAGCTCTTAATTACCGCATATTTATTTTCATGTTTATACATCAATTCGCAGTGAGAGCTGGCAGTGACCGTCATGAGGTAGTATGCCGAATGACATCGATGTGTTTACTTCACAAGTTGGGAAATTTGTGTTTTTGCGATCACGTGTATGCTGTAGTATACTATTTTCTCATGCACAGGAAGTTGGAACAAAGAGCCAACGTGAAATCTCGCGTTAAACTTGGGCAGTCTTTTACAGAGACATTGAGCATGCTTCGGCAAGCTTACGGGACGAGGTAATGGGACGTACGCAATGTTTCGAGTGGCACGAGTTCTTCAAAAGCGGAAGAACGTCCCTGGAAGACGATGGGTGATCTGGAAGGTCTGCCAAGAGTGTCACCTCCGGAAATGTGGACAAACGTCATCATATTGTGCATGACGATCGTTGGAAGACAATCAACGATATTGCCGATGTTGTTGGTCTGTTGTATGGGTCCGTGCAGGAAATCCTAACGTTTGAATTGAACATGCGGCATGTCTCTGCCAACTTTGTCCCCCGTCTACTGACCAGTGAGCATAAAGAAGATTGCGTCGAAGTCTGTCAAGATCTCCGCCAGCGTGCCACCTAGTGACCCATTCTTCATGTCGAGGATTATCACCGGTGACGAGAGTTGGATCTACGGACACAATCATGCGACGAAGCAGCAGTCGTCACAATGGAAGAAACTTTTATCTCCACAACCGAAGAAGATACGACAGAGCCGTAATTGAATCAAGAAGATACTAATCGAGTTTTCGACATCCTCGGAACTATGCATTGAGAATTCGTTCTCCAGTGCTGGATCGTCAATCGTTTTCAAGCGTTTGAGGGAAGACATTCGGTGAAAGTGATCGGATCTGTGGAGCGCGAAGAATTGGATTCTTTACGACGACAATGCAACCTGGTATTGAGCTCTCTTCATCGCGAGTTTCTCGCCGAAAAGAACATAATATCGCTTCCGCACCCACCCTATTTGCTAGATTTAGCACCTGCAGACTTCAATCTCTTCCCCAAGATTAGAATGCAGCTCAAAGGTCGCCGTTTTAACACCGTTGTCGAGATCCAGATCGAATCACTGAA
>NC_068988.1:78604243-78606743 GCF_001194135.2 Octopus bimaculoides
TATATATATTTCTATACACATACATACACACAAACAAACACAAATGCACATACAAGCGCAAATACACACACACACATGCGCACACACATTCTGTGATTAGCTGGAACTGCCAGTTCTTGCTTAGCGCCGTCAACCAACTGAATTTGATGCATAACACTAACACTTGATCAAATTACTATTTTCATCTGAAGATTTGACATTTCAATGTGACCAAGCTATGGTCTACGCAACGATTTCCCGACATTGCAGTGTTTCGCTAATGAAACATTTATAAAGATATGTAATTTATAATGTTTTAATAAAGAGAAAAAATCTGTTTTATTCTATTTTCGGATAAAGACTCAATGAATTATTCAAAGTGTATAATGCCAAAAGAAAATCAGTGGACAAATTTGACTGGACATACATATAAATGTATGTATGTATGTATGTATGTATGTATGTATGTATGTATGTATGCATGTATGTTTGTATGTGTGTATGTATGTATGCATGTATACATACATCTATACATACATATATATATATATATATATATATATATATATAACGCAAGGGTTGGCAGAGACCATCATCTTTGGGAGAAGGTTGTCGGGAAAGACGGAGTCGGGAACTCCAATGAAAATGGACATCTTCTTGGACTGTGTTCTACACACCAACTTGCTGTCACAAACACCTTCTTCAGGCAGAGTAACGGCTTCAAGACCACATGGCAACATCCCAGATCCAAGCATTTGCACCTCCTATACTATTCCATCACAAGACGACGTGATCTCAAAGATGTTCTGATCACTCGTTCTATGCTGTCTGCTGACGACTGTTGGACCGACCACCGCCTGGACTCTGAAGAAGAAGACACTCTCCCCAAGATCAAATTCACCTTCCCGGAGGAAGTACAACACCACTGCCCTCCGAGACCTCCAGAAGGTCCGTCTTTTTCAAGAGTCTGTCGAAAAGCAGTTGAATGATCCCCCCCCCCCACCAATGTGACAGCTCTGATCCCAACGCAGAGTGGACCACGCTCAAGAACATTCATCACCAAATCTGCGAGAGAGAACATCGATTTCCAAAAACGATCCCGTGCAAACTGGCTCGACTCATAGTCTTGAAATCTCCACCTTGACTGATGGAAAACGAGCGGCACTCATTGAACATCTGAACAACCCCTCATGTTCCACGAAACTCGCCAGATTCAAGGAAGCCATGTCACTCTGCCAAAGAAGGATTCGCGAGATCGAGAATCAATAGTGGCAAGCCAAAGCTGTCCAACTCCAATCCTTTGCTGACAGCCGTGACATGAGGAACTTTTTTGCTGGGACCAAGGAAATCTACCCTCCCAAAAGACCATCAACATCCCAGCTGAAAACAGCAGACAACTCAACTGTCATCACCGAGAAGGATGGGATTCTTGATCGCTGGAAAGAACACTTCGAAGCCTTGTTGAATCGTCCGTCCACTGCTTCTGAAGACCCGCTGAAGAACATTCCTCAACACCCAGTCAAACCGGAACTGTCACGCCCCCCTTCCCATATCGAATTCTTAACGCTTCCAATCAAATGAAACCTAACAAAGCTCCCGAACCCGACAACATACCCTTTGAACTCCTCAGAGCGGGGGGACCTGCTCTTCGGGTAAGACTCTTCATGCTGATTCTACAGATCTGGGAGAAGAAACAAATTCCTCAAGATCTTAATGATGCAGTCATTGTCACCATCTTCAAGAAAGGGATAAGAGCCTTTGTGGTAACTATCGTGGCATCTCTATGCTTTCAATCGCAGGCAAGATCATCGCTCGAATCTTGTTAAAACGTCTCCAAGTGGTAGCTGAGTCAGTCTTCCCTGAGTCACAGTGTGGTTTCAGAAGGTCAAGAAGTACCATCGACATGATCTTTTGTGCACGTCAGATCCAGGAGAAGAGCCGGGAGCAGTAGAAACCTGTCTTTTTCATCTTCTACGACTTGGATTAATAGACAACAACAACAACTTCAATAACAACAACATAATGAATTGATTGGTGCGACGAAGTGAAGGCGCATGGCTCAGTAGTTAGAGCGTCGGGCTAACAATCATGAGGTAGTGAGTTCGATTCCCGAACCGATGTATGTGTTGCGTTCTTGAGCAAGACACTTTATTTCACATTGCTCCACTTCACTTGGCTGCGGAAATGAGTTGCGACGTCACTGGTGCTAAGCTGCGTTGGTCTTTGTTTTTCCCTTGAATATCATCGGTGACGTGGAGAGGAGAGGCTGGTAACTGTTGGTTTTTCATAAGCAACCTTTCCCAGACTTTTGCCTCAGAGGGGAACTTCCTAGGTGCAATTCCATGGCTTTTACGGAGTGAAAGCCCACTTGGTAGTGCTCATTAGCCAACATTTCGACCCAATTTATAAGGGCTTTATATATTACTGACTTTATATAGAATATGCAGATACATACATACATAATACATACATACATACATACATGTATGTATGTATGTATGTGTGTATGTATGTATGCATG
>NC_068988.1:78609648-78612230 GCF_001194135.2 Octopus bimaculoides
TATATATATATATATATATATATATATATATGAATCCCTCTTTATAAAGGTCTCTCCATTTTCTCTGTACGAAGGAGGAATGTGACAATTGGTTGTGAGTTTTCCCTTCTTCTACTACTCAAGCATCGTCTGAGGATTCATGTCTGTCTGTGCTCTCTACGATGAAGCTGTGTTGTGAGCTGGCAAACATAGCATAGCTGTTGTCTGCTTGTTCGGATATTGATTTCTGCTCGGCTCTCTAGATATCGTTGTTTAACAGTGTCGTTGCTTCTGTTACAAATAGCAGCAGCTGCAGCAAGCGCAACAACAGCAGCAGCAGCAGACTGAGATGGAAAAGAAAATGATGGGGATGTTATCGTACTTCTTATTGTTATAGGTGGTGATGGTGGTTGTGGTGATATTGCTGATGACGATATCAGTGGGTATGATGACGAAGGTGGTGGGATTACAGTTGCTCACGATCATATTTATGATCGTATCGATAATGGTGTTGATGATAATGTTGTTGATGATGGTGTTGTTTTAAAGCCACAAATCGGCTTCGATCATACACATCTATATAAAAGCGCTCCAGCCTTGGCCAAGCCTTCTTTTTATAAACCTAAATTTTTTGTTTTAGGTTTTAAAGATCGTAGAGTATGAACTGAGATATTTCTTACAAAAAGAGCGACCACATCGATGATTACTGGTGCTGTTAATATTGGGATGTGGTATTACTGCATTGATATTGCAGCTACTGCACTCACTGTTGCAGATAATAATGTTTAGGTCTTGAGCTTCTGCAAGTGTGAAGCTGCATATCTTATAATACTGCTGCATATGCATTAGATGTTTGACTGTTACTGAAGACACTAGGGATGATGATAGTGATGAGGATGATGATAGTGATGAGGATGATGGTAGTGAAGAGGATGATGATCATTACTGATGGGAAGTCTAATAAAAACAACAACAACAACAGCAATAATAATCCTTTCTACTCTAGGCACAAGGTCTGAAATTTGGGGGAGGGGAATAGTCGATTACATCGATCTCAGTATGTAATCGGGACTTATTTTATCAACCCTTAAAGGATGAAAGGCAAAGTTGACCTCGGTGGAATGTGAACTCAGAACGTATAGACGGACGAAATGCCGCTAACGATTTTGTCCGGTGCGCTAACGATTCTGCTAGTTCGCCTCCTTAACAATAATAATAATAATCTTTTCTACTATAGGCACAAAGCCTGAAATTTTGGTGAGGGGGTAAGTCCTTTACATCGCCCCCAGTACTTGACTAGTCCTTATCTTGTCAACCCGAAAGGATAAAAGGTAAATTCGACCTCGGCAGTATTTTGACATAAAACGTAGACAGACGAAAGGCCGCTGACCATTTTGTCTGGCGTGTTAATCATTGTCAGTTTCCCCCTCTAATAACAACAACACAACAACAACAACAATAACAATGATAATGATAATAATAATAATAATAATAATAATAATAATAATAATAATAATAATAATAATAATAATAATAATAATAATAATACCCTGATGCAGTACCAGGCAGTGGCTTTCATGCCTTCTGATCTTATGATTGGAAGTGTTATCATGTACATGCTTTGTATTGGTATAAAAGATGGGCTACAGCAAATATTCTGCTCAATACCATAGATTTGCTTGTCAGCTGTTTGACCTTAACTCGTTGAGCATGTCCTTTGGTGACTGACGACATGTGCACACCTGATCGCGAGCAGAAGTAGTGAGGGAGCATCATAGCCATGTGTTGAGAGGAATTCTTTGGGGTTTGAATAATTCACCTCTGGAAACATGGCTGTTTCGTTCAGCATCCTGAAGCAACCCTTATTCAGGGACCGTTTGAGCGGGATGAGCTTCTCAACTTGAAGAAACTTTTAAGAGAGTTCCACCTGCAAGGTCATGCACTGTTTATCTTGAAATGAAATCACCACGTCACGCACATATGGTTGTGATGCATGTGCCTGGTGTACCCTTATCAGATGGGTAGTCATGATGAGTATATTGGGATTCCTATATTTGCACCCCAGTGTCACCTTGATGGCATGCATTGCCCTCAATAGTGATAATGATGATGATCATGAAGAAGATGATGAGGATAATAATAATAATAATAATAATAATAATAAAAGTTATAATAATAACTACACAAAACCAGGCTCTCGCTACCAGTTCAGTGAAGTATAAAACATCTATAAAACTTTTAACACCCAGAAATTCAGACTCTGTGGAAAATGTGACCCACTTGGTAAGTGGATATGAGAGCCTTGCACAAAAAGAATACAAGCGCTGCCAAGGTAAGGTGTGTGTGTGTATCTTCATTGACTCTTATGCCATAAATACCAATATGAAGTAACAGAGAATTGGTATGAGGATGTACGAAGTAAAGTTATGCAGGAGGATGGAAAAGTAACGATACTCTGGGACTATGATTTTCAGACGGATCGTGTAATCGAACACTGTCGGCTGGATATTGTCATATTGAATAAGAGAGACAAATACTGTTAGATCATTGATGTAGCCATACCAAATGATATGAATGTTGTGAGTAAAGAGGTTGAAAAAATC
>NC_068988.1:78615030-78615361 GCF_001194135.2 Octopus bimaculoides
GATGTATCAATACCAGCAGAGGACAACGTTTCCCTAAAAGAAATGGAAAAACTTTCAAAATACAAAGACCTGGAAATAGAGGTAACTCGAATGTGGAATCTAAAAACAGAAACGATTCCTATCATAGTAGGTGCCTTAGGTATAATAAAGAAATATTCATACAAATACATAACAAAGACATCAGGACTTACAAATATATATAACATACAGAAAATTGCACTACTGGGCACTGCACACATCCTACGCAAAACGTTTTCAATACAGTAACCATAAGAGCATCACAGCAAACCACAGCACATACGCAAGGCACACAGAGCTGCGCTCGGTAGTG
>NC_068988.1:78615371-78616241 GCF_001194135.2 Octopus bimaculoides
GTAACCATAAGAGCATCACAGCAAACCACAGCACATACGCAAGGCACACAGAGCTGCGCTCGGTAGTGAAGTGAAAGCACGTTATAAAAATAAAACTACTGAACAATAATAATAATAATAATAACAAGAGCACTCAGAAAGCGCCGACCTCCGCCAAGGCAACACCAACGTTCTCCCAGAGATGATTTTTAAAATTATAATATCTGAAATAAAGACTGCTCTCACAAATGAGAACACTAAAAATTAACCCGACCGCTCTCAAAAATTAAGTGAAAGAAAAACCGGAAAAAATAATCCCGAATGCTTCTCCGGTACCTGATCGACCCCAATGGTTGTCATGAATGGTAGTAGGTGACAGTAGAAAATTTAGTAACAATAATAGATAGTTTATCCCTATCTAATTGTTACAAGCCAAAGTTAACAAATTCACCATTTAAAATAGTTACAGCTAAAGGGAGATAATTGAGAAAGACTTGAAAGTTAACGTAAGATCGTAATCAAGTAAAGTAAATACAAAAAAATAATCCAGAATCCTTGTTCGGTACCGTATCGACTCCAAAATCTAATCAGTTCGTGCCGAATCCATTCAGCGGTTCTTGAGATATCCTGTCCACGGACAAGCAAACATAACTGAAAGCAATACCTCCGTCTTCGCTAAGGCGGAGGCAAATAACCTACCGAAAATGTGATGTACCAATAAACAATTAAGAAGCAAGATGAAGAAATAGTAAACAACTGGAAAATCAGCAACTGTTGCTGATCCCTTAATTATGTATATATATATATATATATACTTAATTAAATTAAACAATAGGGTAAAACATTGGATTCGGATGTATATATACTTCATTTAGAGAATTAACATTGCTT
>NC_068988.1:78618585-78619823 GCF_001194135.2 Octopus bimaculoides
ATATATATATATATATATATATATATATATATATATATACATACACATATGCATGTTTGTATACACACGCACACACACACATGTACACACACAAGAGTACAGAGAAAAACAGTCAGGTACATATATATATATTAGTTCTTTAGAATATACCATTATATACATTGTTCAACGATCTATGTATGCAACAATGTGAGTGTTGTGTGTGTGTGTGTATGTGTGCGTGCGTGTGTATATGTGTGTGTATGCCTGTATATATATATATATGTATATATATATATATATATGTGTGTGTGTGTGTGTGTATGTATGTATATATGTCATACTAATACATTCTATATACACGTCCTTCTCTTTTCATTATTGTTACTTTTAATGTTTACTTATTCGATTTGACTATGTATACACATATTTGGATGTATGTATTGGTATAAATATGTCAATGTGAGTATGCATAAGCCTATTATAATATTGTAATGTCTGTATGAAAATGTGTGTAAGTATATTTGAAATAAAGAAAATAATTAGCAACGGGATTTAAAGAATGACTGCATCAAAAACTGAAGTATTTAAACTTCTCACCTTGTGAAATGCAAACGTAACGTTGAATTTAAAGTTAATTGGTATGAGGCAGAACAGATATCACACGATAGTATATATCACGTCCTGATATACTCACACTTCTGGTAATTCCCCGTCATAGACTCCGACACACATGCGTACATACATACTTTGTTAATAAAGCTGCTAAGCACCACAAGAACTTTTAGTTTCACGTTCCCATTCATCGGACAGTTTTAGTTGAGAATCATATACGTAAATACATACATACTTACATACATACATATATATATGTGTGTGTGTGTATGTGTGTGTATAAGTGTGTGTATGTTTGTATGTATGCGCATACATATATACATACACATATAAACAAGTACATACATATAGATATATGTATGTATTTTTGTATTTATGTATCTATCTCTCTCTCTCTCTATCTATCTATCTATCTATCTATCTATCTTTCTATCTATCTATCTATTTATTTATTTATCTAAATCTTTTTGTTATTAACCATGTAGTTTCCATAGTAGTAACGATATACTGGTAAACGATTGTAGATTTATGAAATAAAACGAATTACACTTTTTTGGTAATATTTATATAGTTTATACATATGTGTATAGGCATATATATATGCATACATATACACACATATATATATGTAAATATATATATAC
>NC_068988.1:78620323-78620887 GCF_001194135.2 Octopus bimaculoides
ATATATATATATATATATATATATATATATATACATATATATATACACATACGAACATATATATTATATATATATATATATATGTACATATATACATATACATATATACATATATACATTTATATAGATACATATATATACATATATAAATATACACTTACATACACACACACAGACACACACAAATACATGTTAAAACATGAATAGACAAACATTATGCATACATCAATTCTCATGTACATGTCAGAAGTACTAAAGATTCTATTGACATATTTAAATTTAATCGTTATTATTTTTCAAATATCTAAGACTAATATGAAGTATGATTGATTTTTATGAGTATTCACAGTTATAAATGCAGTTATATGTGCGTATATGTATGTATACATATATATGTATATATTATGTACATATGTATGAGCATATAGAAACATCATACATATATATATAGACATACACACAAATATATACGTATATATACATACAAACATTACTATATATATATTCTGTATGTGGCCTGTTTGTTATCTGTGCTTTGTTTATGTTCTGTTTTTCATTTTGTCC
>NC_068988.1:78620987-78621754 GCF_001194135.2 Octopus bimaculoides
ATGTATGTATGTATGTATATATATGATGTATACGTACATCTTTGTTACTTTATTTATATTCTGTTCATCTAATTTGGAATCTGCATCTTTTTAAAACCTACATATCTGAATTACCAAGAGCGAATATCTGGGCTGTGTTGCCTAAACGCAAGACAGGAATATTGCGTACAAATATCTCTACACGGAGTCTTGATATTCAATATGCAAATAATATTGTTGGGGTGTGCAGATTATACCGAACTAGCAAAGTACCTCATTTAACTACCAAATTCAACTGAATCTAATATTTTGATACGTATATATATATATATATATATATATACGCTCAGATATATATATTCTATGCATATATATATAAATGTGTGAGTGTTTGCGTGTGTGTGTGTTGCGTGTTGTGTGTTGTGTGTGTGTGGATGTGCATGCATGTTCATAGGCACGAAGGTGCTTGGCTTACTGGTTAAGAAGTTGCATTCATGATCGCAAGACCGTGGTTTCGATTCCAAGAGCGGCAGTGTGTTGCGTTGTATTCTTGAGCAAAATACTTTATTTCAAGTTCATCCTATCCACTCTGTTGTAAATGAGTGATCCTGTGACGGACTAGAGTTACGTTCAGGTGTGACATTGTTTCCTTTCTCGTCAGAAGCGGTCGGCGAGGAGGACTCATTCGAAACTACAGCAAAGCGAGGAATCTCATTGCGACCAACGGTGTATAACAACTTCCAATAGTCTGGTCGACACAGTGATAAGGCGATATATATATATATATA
>NC_068988.1:78623308-78625947 GCF_001194135.2 Octopus bimaculoides
TGAGTCGTTAACAGCAAAATATATATTGTATGTTATGTTATTGATGGCCACCATCCCTACCGTCATCATAATCTTATCACGAGTCTTTACATCGGCAGTATTTATTTACGATCATTTACGCTCTGTGATCAATTCCTGTGAATGTCAATTTTGTCTTTCTCCTTCCTGGTGTCGATGAAATAATATACGAGGCTACTAATAGAGTCTGCACAATCGACTGTACCTTCATAATTTTTTTTATTTTGCCGAAGAAGAAATCCTTCCTTGTGCAGAGACGTGAAACAATAATAATGCTTGTGTGTAACAATCAACAACAGCGACAGAAAGACAGAAATTGTAAATTTAAAATAACAGTAACATCATTAACAACGTTAGTAATTATAACAGTAGTAGCAACAGCTATGGCTGCACAGCTATTAGCAACAACAGTAAAAAACAATGACAACAGTTGTGACAACATTAGAAACAAGCCTGTGAGGGATTCGCTATGGGATTGCAAACCTATAAGAAATATCTGTCAAATGATTGGAGAAATGTATATTGAAGATTTTAATTCAAGTTACAGTCTGTCTGGATGTAAATGTGAGAGGGTCATTGCTGGAATGTCTCTGCATATTGATCTGCGGCAGATAGACTGAAATGAAGATTTGCAACAACGACATAGCAACAACATATGTAACGGCAGCATTAACAACTCAACAGCAAATGCAACAGCATTATCAACAACAGCCGCAACAAAAGCATCATCATCAACAACAAGAGTGACACTATTAGCAACGCACGTAGTCAAATTATCAACATTAGCAACAACTACAATAAAAACAACTTTATCAGTAACAGCTTTAACGGTAGCAACAACAGCACCAGCAGCATTACTATTGACGGAAAGAATAGGTGAAACAACAGCAACAAGAAAAGTATTAGCAACAACAGCGGCAGCTATGATTGTAAAAGCGACGGTAGCCATTGACTGCTAAACCAGTAAAAAGAAAGACAATAAAAGCATTAGCAAGAAAACCTGCTGCAACAGAATCAACAACGGAAGCAGAGACAACAACAAAAAGGAACAAGAGCAACATCAGGAGTGAATAGAACATTAGTAACAATAACAGCAATACCAGTAGCAATAACTATAGCAACAACAGCAGCACTAGCAAGGAGTAGCTGTAACAGCAGCTATAACAATAGATGCAACGGCAGCTGCAGACCAATAGCAACAGTATCAACAGCAGCAATAACATTAGCAGTATTACTAGTTGCAACCACAATAACGTTAGCAACAGCAGTATGTCTTGCAACAACAACAGCACTGTCAACAGCAATGTTGACAAGAACAGCAGCTGCAACATCAGGCGCTATACAAAAACAACAATTATAAGCAGGACATCATTTGCAACAAGAGCAGCACCTGCAATGCTAGTACCAAAAAGAAAAGCTGAACCAGCAAGAACACCTGCAGTAACAACAACAACAACATTATAGTTAGCAACAACTGCAGTAACAACAGTATCAAAAACAATATTGGCACCAGCTAGTACAAGAAGAAAAATATGGAGTAATGGTTCCATGACTTTCTAGAAATAGCAACCAAATTTTTTAAAATCATATCCAACGGTATGTAATTACACGGACACATTGGGCAATGTGATTCTAGAAATAGAAAAAAAGACTGGATGGTTATGGTTGGAATACACCTACTGAACGTAGGTGTATTTGATCAAAGGCGACCAAGGGTTAAACAGTAATGGCAAGAAATATCTTCAGCAGCAGACAACAACAACAGCAACTACCACAATATTAACAACACCAGCACCAGAAACATCAGCAATATTAGCAACATTATTAGCAAGAAGGAACAAAAGCAATATCAACGACCACCACCACCACAACAACAACAAACATTGTGCTGCTGAAATTGCTTCTATATAAATCATTGTGGTGGTGGTGGTGGTGGTGGTTGTGAGGGTGTTGGTGCTGTGTGAATTCCATATGTTGAGTTGTGTTGGCTGCTACAGGTAATGCTACTTCTATCCAGACGGTTACCATAGTAGCTATTGGCACTGACGTTGCAGCTGCAACTATCTTTCGCTGCCTTCCACTACTACTAATACTGCTGTTGCTACTACTGGTGTTGATGTTGTTGCTATCGGTTGAAACTGTACGTTCTGCTATTACTGTCGCAACACTGCTTCCTCTACAAATGTTCTTGTTCTATTTTAAGCTTTCCCCCAAAATGGTTATCGTTTTGGGAATAGAATATGTGTACACACATATTGATACACATAGTTGCACATAGTTACACATACATACCTTGGCACGTAAATATGTACAGACACTTATATGCAAGCACTATCTAGGCCATACGCACACACATAAACTGAGTAAACTCCACACCACACAAGCATGAAAATAAGTATAAGTAAATATATATATCATATATATATTATATATATTATATACATAATATATGCGTATGTATGTGTGTGTGTGTTTGTGTGTTTGTGTATGTATGTATGTATGTGTGCATATATGCATATGTATATATATATTTGTGTGTGTACATATATGAATATATATGTATAGATATATATGTATAAATATATACACATGTGTATATATATATAAGTGTATATATATAT
>NC_068988.1:78626541-78630997 GCF_001194135.2 Octopus bimaculoides
ATATGTAGAGATGTGTGTAAAAGAGGGAGAGTGAGAGAAAGTGTCTGTGAGTATGTATATATGTTCTTGTATATGTACGGTCAGAGTGTGCAAAAGTTGTAGGGCATAATCTTTATAATCCGAAATGAAGACAATGACAGTGCTATAGAGGTTGAAAAATGGGACATGAAACCTCACACCGTTATACACTAAATGAAATAAAATTTGTTCCCGTGCATAGATGCACATTAAACTGCTTTTTGTTCTTTCCATATGTATCTAGAGCTTTCTCTTGCACTTCCTCTTTCTGTCTCTATATGTCTGTCTGTCTGTCTGTCTGTCTGTCTGTCTGTCTGTCTGTCTGTCTGTCTGTATGTAAGTATGTATGTATGTATGTATACATAGAAGGCATACATATGCGTATATACTGGCACGACTGTAACTGTCCTACAGGTAACCTTAAGCTTTCGAAAGTGTCTCCGTAAAATTAATTTTACTGAATATCTTTGAGAACTAATGAACGGTTACTGATTTCACCTTTGGCAACGTAGAATAATCTACAAATATTTCGAAAGCATATATTTCAATATCAACCACAGACAAGGGAGTAGTTGTGATACTGTTAAATTTTATGAACAATTATTTTTCGTATCTCAACTCGTACTCCAGCCAAAGACCCCTAAAGATGTTTTAGATCAATTAATATGTTACCACGCCAGCTTTATTCTTCATAACTTTGTTTAGAATTTCTTTCCTGAGATCGTGATATGCTATTTTGCAACCTTTATTTTGTAACCTCTAATTTCACCATTGAAAATGCAGGCCGAACCTACTCCTTTCCTGGTGTTCCTATTTCATAATATGGACCTATCGAAAGCAAACTAGGATAGATTTATTCACAGTCTATCACTTGTCGCTCTGTTTTTCATACCCACCATCATCAAACTATCTTGGCAGATATTTTAAGATACAGTTATTAGCATATGTTCAAACCACATCACATCAAAATTTGTGAATAAAAATAGATGCAGGCTCACAGGATAATAAAGCTCTGTCAGCTGAAATAATGCAGTAGCGACAACTCGGCCTCCCAGATCATAGAAATAACACCGGAATAAAAATAAATGTATCATGTCCGGAACATCAACAAGGCCATCATTATTAAGTTTTGCTGAGGAAGACGGAAGTATTGACAAATTAAATAAGATCTTAAGTGTTCAATTTTATTATAAAAAAAATATGGTCACTTCTTGATCTACCGGTCCACAGACTAATCAAAACAGCATTCTCCACAACGATGCTATAGAAATGGGGACAGTCTACAAAGCTGCTTCGTTTTCAGTGATTCTGATGTGGTTGACTTTGGCCGTATCAATGACATTAAACCCTCAAAATATCCTCCCTAACATTATTTTTAACTTCCCCGATATCACAGCACAACTCACTCAGCAATAGGCCTCGATAGATACTTTGCTAATGTCTTGAAGTAAAATCGACATCAATTGCATCTCATCTCGCTAATTTGGGATACACGCTCTTTAACTGAATATTTTCGAATATTTTCTATCCCAGTTCGTCATTCCATATTTGCAAAAAAAAACAAACAAACAAAAAAACAGCAACAACACAATTGCAGTTAACTACTAACTAATCTTACATAACATTGATATAAATGTATTGAGACTGAGAATAACTGATTTCCTGGAGAGCAACAATCTTCTAGTTTACGCTCAGCGTGGCTTTCAGTATGGCATGAACTGCTATACACCATTTTACTAATAATTTGAATGTCTTGAGAGAGGACTCAAAGCAGAAGTCGTATATCTTGTCTCAATCACAGAAGAATGGACCGCAGTATGATCTTTTGTTAAACACACTTATCCAGCATCAGAGTCGTAGAGAACTACTGCAGTGGATTAAATGTTTATTACTGCGTGTACATGCGTGTGCGGGCACATACGTACACACACACACACACACACACACACACACACACATGCGCGTGCGCTTGCACATGTATTCTGTACTACACATGTATTAAAACTGCTGAAATAGCAGATTCATACTTCTAAAGTCCCTTTCATCCAATGTTGATCATGGAAAATATTTGAAACTGAAAGCTTAAATAAATTATGGAGCAATTTTAATAGATATTCATGAATATAGATTGAGTTGTCCCCAAATGTATTGGAATATGTAAACGTACACAGATGTGTTGTGTTAAGCGCCAGAATCTACCTCAGTTCTGAACCGTTGGTGACCTTCTAGAAAACTCAAGTGTAAGTGATATTGAAGTCTCGCTTATCTATCCACGCCAATCCTTTCAAACAGCCAGTGCAACATGCTATATGCACTTGGTCACAGATGTGCTGTTTCTTCTCTCTGCACATGTGTCTCTTACATGCATTAACATGTAGAAATGGAAGTTAAACATCAATTTATTGATCTCATCAGTCCCCGCGGTTTTATAAAGGTCAGAGATATTGTCCAACCTTTTCCGATTAAATAATAAATATACAAAGAAATAAATGCATAAATAAATGAGCAGATAAAGAGGACGAATAAATACATAGATAAATAGATGGATAGACAGACAGATAGACAGACACACAGACAGAGAAATAGACACAAATAGTTGAACAGATATATAGATAATTAGGAAAACAGATCGACAGATACATGAATATAGAGAATTGAATCGGTAGATATATAGATAATTGAATAGCGAAGTAGATAGGGATCTAGATTGATAAATAGTTAGACAGTCATGAGATAGACGGATAGACAGACAAACAGATAGATAGATAGATAGATAGATAGATAGATAGATAGATAGATAGATAGATGGATGGATGGATGGATGGATGAATACAGAGATGGGTGGATAGATAGAAAGTCAGATGAATTTACAGATTAGTCGATAGACAAGTAGTTAAATAAATAAACAAATAAATAAGCGTGAGAAAGACACGTAAATAAATAGATTGATAGGTAGAGAGACAGGTAGATAAATAGACTGACGGATAAACAGTTGGATAGATGGATAGACAGAGAGACAGGTGGTGCGAGAGAAAAATAGATGAATAAAGTGAGATATGCATTGGTAAATAGATAAATGAATTGATAGGTAGATAAAAAGGTAGGGAGAAAAATAGATGGATAGCTAATAAGACAGTTGGATAGCTAGATAAATAGTTAGATAACCAGACTGATAGATCGATTAGTGGAGACAGATGCATATGTATATTCACAGTAAATACTTATATACATGTGTGTTCATGGAAAATATATTCATATCTTTATGCAGCAAGACGTTTTATGCATATATTGTGACGAGTCAAAATATCTCATTTTTTGTGATGTGAAATGATGTAGTTGACAGTATTTGAACGCGTACGTTATTGATACCTATTTTACTGTTTAGGCAAATACTAAAGGCAATCAACAATGAAACTAGAAATAACACTCAAATCTTTACCGTCTTAAAACCAACGTAGCCTTAGTTATAAAGCTGTAATGCCAGTTATATTAACCTGCAAGGAACTGGGATACTTCCAACCAATCAGAAATGACGTAGGCTAACCAAAACCACCACCACCACAACCACCACCACCACCACCACCATAACAGCAACAACAACAACTGGTTACTGTTTTTGTTATTACATTTTCTGCACTTTACAGTATCAAAATATTCCTTTCTACTATAAGCACAAGACCTGAAATATTTTGGCGGAGGGAACTAGTATATTACATCAACCCCAGTGCACAACTGGTACTTATTTCATCGAACCCGAAAGGATGAAAGGCAAAGCCGGCCTCGATGGAATACAACATCGAAATACTGGTTACTCTTGTTGGTCCTAACTCCTCTGATGTAAGTTCGAAACATTATAAGCCAAGATGACATGACTCTCTACATCAGGACGAAACATTCTGGAGGTACCACTAAACTACCGTTAAGCTGAAATGACATAAAACCAAATGTCCCGTTAAACTAAATATTTTAATTAACCAAAAGTACCAATTAATCACGTGTCTTATAAGAGTTTCTAGAATATTTATATCTAGAAAATCTTTGACTCACATAGAGAAGAGCGTAACAATTTTCGGATGGATATCCTGTATCGAAGTAGTTAAGCTAAAATAAATTATGCAGGTATGTTTACATAACCAGAAATGTATGACATTCTCTAGATGTCACACAATTTGACAAGGTACACAAACCATGTCTTAATTTCAATGAAGCTTACGTTAGTATATCTGTATCAGCCATTATTATGATTGACCGTTGACTGGACACTATTCAATTTTTTTTCTCCGTGTTTTTCTCCTTGTCTCCGTATTCTTTCTGTTGAAGAGCGTAGCTCGAAACGTCAAAGACTTTCCGTATTCCCGAGCGTCATACTAATACATCCTTTTGTTATTTACACCACCTGTCCTCGTCTGTTGTTGTTTTTTCGTATATTCTCCCATAT
>NC_068988.1:78631051-78632295 GCF_001194135.2 Octopus bimaculoides
TATATATATATATATATATATATATATATGTTAAATACTGTCTACCCTGTCTTCAAAAACTATCACACATGTCTCTGAATAACACATTCCTCACACCGTAGATGGATTGTTGGATAGAAAGATGGTAGATAGATAAAAAGTCAGATGAATATGAAATAAAGAAATATAATTCATACCTCACACCTTTTACACTAACCACTTCTCTGAAATGAAACAGAAAGTATAAGAGAAAGAAAGAGAGACAGAAAGTGAGAGGAAGAAAAAGAGAAAGAGAGAGGGAAGATGTTAGTGTCATCAGGTCACACAATATTTTTCTCAATATCAGATACCATCATCGTATGTCAGTTGATCTTTGTATTCAAAATCGAAACTTCTATATCAAGCATAGGCAACCTCTTTAGAGAATCAGGCCCCATGAGAGAAAGTTCATCATCATGTGTGCCGCATTACTAAAAATATCCAAGGTAACTTTACATAGCGTGCCCTTCGGAAAGTTCTGCGGGCGGCAGTTTGTCCATTACAGTTCTAGATGATAAACCGGGTTCATGGAAATAACAGTCCAATCTCCCTCATTTCTCACACTCAGGCTTTAATAAAAGATGTATTAAACAATGTAGTATTTGATATAGAAACAGAGGGGATGATTAGTACATACATAAGATTAAAAAAACTAAGCTTACTTTGATCCTACAAGGGGAGATCTTTGCTCAGTGGTTCGACCTGTTAGAAATGGTTGCGAAATGTTCCTATGATCATCCCATTCTGTCTTTTAAAAAAAGATACATAGGACAATCTATTATCTTGTTTTTATATTTGAGTCTCCTGTAACTTCATATTATGAAATGGATGAAGAAAAAATATGCAGTAGAGATGTTGTATGTAATTTATATAAGCATTAGTACAGACTGAAGGAGTAGAAAGAGCAGATAAATTAAGGGGAATAAGGGAAGTAGAGCGAAAAGCAAAGAGAGATAGATATATAAATAAATAGATAGATAGAGAGTGAGGGAGGAGAGAGAAGTAGATAGATAGACGGATATATATATATAAATGATATATGATATATATATATATAATAGGCACATGAGTGACTGTGTGGTAAGAAGCTTGCTTTCCAGTCACATGGTTCCGGGTTCAGCCCCACTGCATGGCACCTTGAGCAAGTGTCTTCTACTATAGTCTCGAGCCGACCAAAGCCTTGAGAATGGATTTGGTAGACCGAAACATGTGTGTGTGTGTGTGTG
>NC_068988.1:78632305-78633590 GCF_001194135.2 Octopus bimaculoides
TGTGTGTGTGTGTGTGTGTGTGTGTGTGTGTGTGTGTGTGTGTGTGTGTGTGTGTCTGTGTTTGTTCCCAACCATCGCTTGACAACGGATGTTGGTGTGTTTACATCGTCCTAACTTTAGCGGTTCGGTAAAAGAGACCGATAAAATTGGTACTAGTCTTACAATGAATGAGTTCTGGGGTCGATTTGTTCGACTAAAGGCGGTGCTCCAGAATGGTGACAGTCAAATAACTGAAACAAGTAAAAGAACATATATATATATATATATATATATATAGATAGATAGATAGATAGATAGATAGATAGATAGATAGATAGATAGTTAGTTAGATGCAGGGAGGGAGGGAGAGAGAAAGGTTTAGCCTGATTAATTGGAAGTCATTGCTGCTAAAAGAAGAAAAATGTAGATGTACAATGTGAAATGTTGCAGTGTATAGTATATAACGTAATGAACCAACCCTCCTATACTGATATGTTATTGACTCTGAAGGGATGACACGCATGGAGGGAAGACCCCGAGGGATTTAAACAGAATAAAGAGAGAAACCCTTAAATAGGCTAATGAATGAAGGTATGTTGTTCCTCTCTTTCTCTTTCACAAAGTTTAAGTTGAAAGAATTATTCATTGTTTCATAATTAAAAAAAAATCTCTACCTGTGACAAGAAACAGAGAAAGGAAAAGAGATACTGAAGAAAAAGGAAATGTTTCAGTCTCGTCAATGACAAAGGAGAAATAACACTAATGAGTTAAAATAAAGGTTAAACAATGGGGAAATAACAAAACAACAACAAAATAACATCAAAAAGAAAACAACAAAAATAGGCTCCGAATTATGAATGTGTGACATGAATAACTTTTAAAAGGAAAAGAATACTTTAAATTTTAAATCCAAGAACAGAATGATAAATTAAAATTTGAATTAAAATTTAAAAATTGAAGCAATTATACCTTCAGTCAAATGTAGCTGAAAATATGAATAATTAAAAGAGCTATATAACAGACTAAAGAATTATTAACACAGGCTTCAAAACGTGAACTTTTATAAATTTAAATAATTTAATGTTTTTCTTTTTGTTTACAATAATGAATTATCTCATTAGCTCAAGCGCAGAAGTCTTGACGAGTGATCCTGCTGACTATATCATCTCCATTTATGCCTGTTACATATTTTATCGTCCCCAAAAGACTGAAAAGCAAAATTGACTTTGGCGGGATTTGAAATCAAAACGCAGTTACAAATATTTCATGACATCTTGTCCTCCAATTTAATTTTGCTAGCCATAGT
>NC_068988.1:78633785-78636888 GCF_001194135.2 Octopus bimaculoides
ATTAGTTTAGTCAAAACATGAGTTTTGATTTTCGGGACCCGGTCCCACGAAGCAACTGCAAGATACTTAAAAACAAACAAAAAACATTAATGAAGACAAGCAAATGGTACGAAATGACAAAACAGAAAATCCCAAACACGAAACATGAAATTCCCAAACACAGCAAACAACACATTTGACAGCAACATTAGTCAAGAACACTACACTAATATGTACTTTCTCAAACGAATTTCAAGCGAACATTAACGGAACACTAGTGTTTGTAAGTGTTCTTTTGATAAAAAAAACAAACAAAAAAAAAAACTAACTACAGACCTTTTTGTTGAAAGAACTAACGATTGGAGAAATTTTGCTCAGAAAATCCCAAACAAGGAAGACCACATCTGTAATTTTCAGCCTACAAAACTGTTAAACGGAAATTTCAAAATTTTGTCTAAAGTGTTAGCAAAGAAGTTAGCGCTAGTCGTCGATGGTCTAATGCGTGATGCACAAGCTTGAACCGTCCCATACAGGTCTATCTACAACCTCCACTTTCGGTCCCGTATTCCTCAATTTGATTGCAGCAATGTAGAGCGACATTCGCTCAGTGCTTAAACTGTTTGATCACTTATTGGAAGCATTCGGCATCATGCACTCGGCCCGCCAAAGTTTTCCCTTCTCATTTCTTCTACTATATTTTTTAACAATTGAGCCACCATTACAGATACTAGAGTAGTTAAGGGGTATCCATGGAAGGAACGTGTTCTTCCGGTCAGGAGGTATCATTTGCTGCGTGGAGGAGTGGACATGCTGTGACAGATAATGTGCAGATGTGCGCTGAGGATGCAACATCTCTAGCATTTCCTTGACGATGAGCAGATGTGGACACTGTTTGTCAGATATGCTTTTCTGCAGCTTGTCTTTTTAACTGAGCTGCAGTTTTGTATCAAGCGTAAACCAAGTCAGGCACCAAGAGATTCAGTCGGTTTAGTAATGTGATCGGTAGAACTTACACTTTAGTGTTCTATAGAGGATTAGTGAGAGACCAGCAACAGCGACAACGTCCTTATTGAGGCTCTGAGTGTCAACGAGAATAAACCAGCTGGTCTTTTTCCGAGGACTTTCGAACCAGGATCCCTGGAGACTTTTCAGAAATCTCCGACCTAGTAATGCTACCGTTCGTGATAAGCTTTACATGCATGGAAGTGCCGTGAGCTGAGCCTGCCTGAGAAACATGCTGGACGACAAAACTTTATGCATTCATACTATGCCTAAGCATTGTAATGGAATTATATCGAACACTTTCCGATTTGGCTATCAGCTGGTTCCATTGCGAGAATCATCCTGTCGCCTTCCTTTAGGTGGGAAAGGCTGACAATGTTTACTTGTTTGGTGGCTTTAACGAAAGTGATTGTATGGTAGACAGGATGAAAGTGCTGACGAAATACACTTTACTCTTTCATTTGAAAAGGAAAGTGAAAGTGGAGTGGGAAACAGAAATAATGTATATTTAAAGCGGTTTGGTCGCCTGGAATGCTGAGTTCAAATCTAACCATGTGTGTAGTTTCGAGCGGGACGCTACCTTCCTCCACTGAGTTACTCTAGACGCGTTGAATAAAGATGATTTTCTTCTTGATCTGCCCTAGTGCTCACGGAATCTTGTCCATTTTCCTCTTTTCATTTACACATTTTATATATGAAGGAAACAACGGATCTAACAGGAGTTGGAAACGATTTGATAGAGAGGATGTTGTTGATGTAGCACTGATAGTGGTTTTAACTATTAGATTAAAATGTGGTAGTAATTTTTCGGGAATTACTTGTAATATTGATAGGGATTCGTTGAGCGAGGTCTATGTCCATCCATTTTATTAGAAATACGTCTGATATATATGTATGATATGCATGTGTGATTCACATGTCTGATACACATATCAGGTAGAATGAAAGTAGACTGTGTCTTCAGTGGATCAGCTCCCTTTTGAGCAGCCCGTAATCAGAGTGTAAGTTCTGACTCCCATCAACACATATCGCCACGATTAGTGCTTCGAAAAAGTCTTCCATATTTGTTTCTTTTTCTCCGTTTTGTGCATTTGTGCATACGCAGATTTCTACTAAAGCAACAAACAGCCAATGCAGGCAAACGAAGCCTTTGCCAGAAAACTCTTTATGCTAAAAATAACAGCTAAAGGTCTGGTACACAGAAATATGCTATTAAGACAACTTATCTGCTGCATACGATTTTGTTTTTTCGCTTGAAGTAAATTCCCAGGTAAACGTTTCTAATAGAAAAGCAGAAAACACCAGAAGCAAAATTAAGAAATATGCACGCACAGCTAAATATAGAAGTGTAAAGTATAATGTGTTACATAATATCTATAATAAGCATGATATTGAATGGAATAATTCCTCGTTTGAACTTTTATTAATTACATGTGTGTGTGTGTGTGCGTGAGTGTGTGTGTGTGTGTGTGGTAGAAATTTACGGATACACAAACGCGCAAAACGGAGAAAATGAACAAAATATGGACGACTTGTTCTGAAACACCCCTTAGTGAGGAACAGTTCTGAAAAATAGCCCGCAATTATCCCCCCCTCCAAAAAAAATCCTATGTCCTCGGAATCTACGTAATCCGAAGTATATTTGCAGAGAATTTCATTAAGGAATATCCATTATTTTAAACGTTAAGACGAATTAAAGATGGATTTTGCGAAACTTCTCACCCCACCCCATCCTAAAACACTTTACCATCAAATTTTGTATATTCGGAATCTACATGATACAACACAAATTCGTAGAAAATTTCATTAAAAAAATATTCTTTTTTCTGAAACAATTCGGGTGAGGTGGGGGCAGAAATCTGTAGTTATGCACACTACTCATATATGAACTGAAATATTTCTTAGGCGTACACACAACAAAAGATTAAAAAAAAAACATAAATCGATACAATGAGTTCTAATATTTGTCTTCATTAGCCTAAATTATTTTTTATAAAAAAATAATAATTTTTTTGCTCAATTTTTTGCAGTATGGCTTTTTAAAGTCCATTTTTTTTTAATAAATTATTTTAATAACAAGATTATTTAATAGAATATTAATTTTTTTTTTGATTTTGTCATT
>NC_068988.1:78637382-78641291 GCF_001194135.2 Octopus bimaculoides
TTAACTATTACTGCAATGCTTGTAAAAACACTGGACTAGCCGATGAAAAATACGGACGCATACTCACAATATTCTTAACAATTAAACTTGGATATGTGGAGGACAAGAAAAAACTCATTAAAATTAAAGTTTTAAATATTGCTGCTAAAATTAAAATTTTAAATTTTTCTATTAATTCATTTAGCACAAAAATAAAATTAAAATAAAAAAAGGAAAAATGAAACTAATTGAATTTTTAAAAAAATATGAAAAAGTACCTAAGTGGTACTTTTTAATTTTAATTTTAGCAGCAATATTTTAAGCTCTAATTTTAATGAGTTATTTTCTTGCCCTCTACTTTTCCAGGTTTAATTGTTTAGAATATTGTTAGTATGCGTTCGTATTTTTCATTGGATTATAAATATGAGACAACAATATAGTCATTACCTAATATTTTACTTGGGTCACGTGACAAGAAATTGTCTAAATCTATACAGGGATGTTCCTTCATAAAGTAAAGTTTATTTCTTCGGTTTCATCGCCGATGTTTCTATTGTATATAATGTAATCGCACACATAAGCATACGCAGATAAACGTATACGCATATGTATATAAGGGTGTGTGTGTGTGTGTGTGTGTGTGTGTGTGTGTGTGTGTGTGTGCGTGTGTATCTATGTGGGTATTCTTTGCTGATTTTTATTGCACATGTTCCGTCACCTAAACTCCGCTCACAACGTACTCGGCTTCTCGTGGAAGGCTTTTGTAGAAAATACTGCCCAATGTGTCGCACAATGGGATTGAATCCAAAACCAAGTGGTTGTGTAGTGTCCTCAATGACCATGCAGCTATATATGTAGCATCGAATATATTGATTTTTTTTTTAACAAGTTCACTGGCTAATTGCGATACCAGCGCTTATCCTAGCACTGTCATTCTATTAGGTTGTTCCGAAAATAATGGCCGATTTCAGAAGCATAATTTTATTCTGGAAAAATTAACAATACAAATGTTTTGATTAGTCAAAGTATGAGCCGTGAACATCTATGCATCTCTGTCATCGATGAAAGAAATTAATTGTGCCTCGTTGATAAAAAACTTATTGGCTTTGATGCTAAGAAATCTTTGAAAGCTGATTCCACCGCTGGTTTGGACCTGAAAATTTTATCACTTAAAAACGTGTTTAAATGCTTAAAAATGGTAGTCAGTGGGTGAAAGATCAGGAGAATATGGGGGATGTGGTAAAGTCTCGTATCCCAAGCCTGTGAGTTTTTGCGGCGTCATTCTTGCAGCATGTGGCTTTGCATTATCATGGAGCAGAATTGGGTCACGCCTATTCACCAATGCAGGTTTCATTTTTTTCAAGTAAGCATACATTTCAGCGAGTGAATTGCAATGAACCTTTACTGTAATGCTCTTATGGGTTGCAGAAAGCTGTAATGGACAACACCAATTGCAGACCACCAGACAGTCGTCACCATAATCTTGTGTTGATGCAACTTTAGTTTTGGGAAATGTTTGGGGGACTCATCAGGATCAAGCCATTGACCTGATCGTTTACGGTTATCATAAAGGATCCACTTTTCATCAAAAGTGACTATTCAGTCAAGAAAAGGATCATTGGTGCTTCGCAGAAAGAGCATTGAGCACACTTCAAAACGCCGAACATTTTGATTTTCATTGGGCTCATGCGGTACCCATTTTTCAAGCTTTTTCACCTTACCAATCTTCTGCAGATTGCATAAGACCGTTGTAATACCGACACCAAGTGCCGGAGATATTTCTCTGCCACTTTGACGTTGGTTATATTAAACAATTGCTTTCAATTGTTCATTGTCAAGACTGCATGGCGTCCTCTACTTTCTTCAGCTTCAAAGCTCCCATCACCACAACGGAATTTCTGAAACCACCTTCGTACTATGTGATCACTTGTGGACCCCTCTCCCCATGCTATGTTGATATTGGTAGTAGTTTGGGAGGCATTGTGCCTAAGCTTGAACTCATGCAAGGTAAGTAAGCGAAGGTCCATTCTTGTCATGTTCTTAATTAAGGGCGCCTATAATTCAAGAATGTTTTCTGTCAGAAATAAGTAGAAAATTATTAAAGAACATACATCCATTATGTATGTCGAAATTCAACTAATTCAATTATGTATGTCGAAATTCAACTAATTCAATTATGTATGTCGAAATTCAACTAAAATACAATTAAAACACTATGATAAAATTGCGTTTTAAAACACAACACTTAGAGGGGCCATTATTTTCGGAACAACCTAATATATATCGCTGGCGGGGAGATGAGTCGCTGTTATCTCTAGCGGTCAAGCCTCTATCATTGACCATACCAAGGAAGGTTGAAATTATTTGGTCTTGTGGTCTCCCAGCTAGCGATGAGCGGATTTTGCACCAAAAACCAATATGCGAGTTACTCTATACAGCAGTATAGTTTGTTCTAATAGAACATCCACGTTTAAGTGCGGATAATTATTACCTCTCAGTATTAATTCTGCCTCTGTCGCTACTGTATATATTACATTTTTTCCAAGAAGTATAAAGAATTGATAATGAGGGTAGCGATAGAAGTAATATTTTTGTTTTATTATTGCTAGTATTAATGAAATAGCTGGAATGGACTATATTTTGTTAGGAAATAAAGTCGTTATGTCAGTCTGCCTGAATCATAATTCTCAGCGAAGCTCTTCAAAACCATTACAAAATATTGGGTCATCCCATAAATTATGCGGTTTTTTCAATTGCATGAACTAAAAGTCGGAGGGGGACGGGATAAACTACCCGCATCAACTTGCTATAAAAGTAAGTAGCAATTTAAACGTGTCCTTATTCTTAGTGCAAGTTTTGAAGAGTGCAGTTCGATTTTAACAGTTATTTTTTCAAAGCGATAATGGAAGTGAGAAAGGAGCATATTCGACATATTTTGCTTTATGAGTTCAATAAAGGCAACAACGCAACGGAAAGTGCGAGGGATATTAATGCCGTATATGAGGATCGGACAATAAGCGTCAACGGTGGTTCCAGAAATTCCGAGCCGGAAACTACAGCGTAGAAGACGAACCTCGTCCTGGAAGATCTGTAGAGCCCGACTAGGACGTCCTGCAAACCCTGTTGGAACAAAATCCCATCGTAACCGTTGAGGAACTGATAGAGAAGCTTGGATTTGGTCATTCAGCCAGTCATTCAAGTAAGCGGTAGAAGAAAAACGACCATCTTTGATTTGAAGACGAAAGATGTTCTTCCATCAGGATAATGCTCAGCCACATACAAATAGAGTTACATCCTAAAGACTGCGGCAGTTTGAATGGGAAACGATGCCCCACCTACCATATTCATCGGACATTGCCTCATCTGATTATCATTTATTCCGCAATCTTCAAAATCATTTGGATGGAAAAAATATGAATTCTGTAGGCGAGGTCAGAACAGTGCTGGATGAATATTTTTTGTCCCAGACAAGTGAATTTTGGAAGAGGGGCCTTGCAAGTCTACTAGATAGATGGAAGAACATTGTAGAAAACTAAAGAAAAGTATATATAGCAGCCAGTTACTCTTTTTCTTCCTTTCTTAGACTGGTCCCTTAACTAACCAGTCGCAAATTCTGTCTCTCCGTTCTCCATCGTTCAAAACATTTTCTAAGTGTTACCTACTATTCTCGTCTTCTTGGCCCCAAGGCTGTATTTTGTTCTCGTCCACCGTGCTAGATCACACTCTGTGTCATTTTGCTTGTTTTGTTTCGTTTTGTTTGCTCTTGTTCCTAATTCTACGAAAGAAATCTTTTTTTTGCGGGCACCGCCAATTGGGAAGCATTCAGTCTTGTCGATAAAAGTGCGAAACTGAAAGGTACCATTGGTCGATAACTGAGGAAGAATTATGGACTTTCTGGTCGTCCCCCGTTTGCTTTTACATTCAGTATAC
>NC_068988.1:78642829-78643885 GCF_001194135.2 Octopus bimaculoides
ATATATATATATATATACATACGTATGTCAACATATGTACCAACATATACAAATGCAAACAACTATATCTGTTTTAATGCATGCATGAACTATTTCGCCCCATAAATCCATCTGTAAAAGCTTTATAACAGGAGACCGAATATTTGTGGAGTTGTTTATTGATAATCAATGTACGGATTGAGGTGTTTAGTGGCAGTATGTAATGTCAACGCCTTCGTTATTTCTCTCAACACAAACATCTAAACAGTCATATTATAGAAAAACAAATACTGCAACTGATTTCGTGTAGTTTCTTTAGCCCTCTCCTTCTTATTCTCATTCTCTCTCTCTCCCTCTCCCTCCCTCTCCCTCCCTCTCTCATTCTCTCTCTCTCATTCTCTCTCTCTCATTCTCTCTCTCTCATTCTCTCTCTCTCATTCTCTCTCTCTCCTCTCTCTCATTATCTCGCTCTCACTCACTCTCTCGGTCTCTATCACACATATTCTTCCCTCACTCTCTCTTTCTGTCATTTTTCCTATCTTTCTTTTACTTAAGAGTCTTCACTCTTTCTTTCCACTCCGGCCAATGTTCTCATTTCTCAACCCCTAACACAAACTCAAATAAACAAATACATAAACACACTGCAACCCAAGTAAGTGCAACACCTGAATCAGCACACACACACACACACACACACACACACACACACACACACACACACACACACACACACACACGAATACGTTTGTGATTAGGTGCATCAGTGGTTTGTGTTGTTTGTAGATGTGAATAATTATGAGTACACACATACGTACACGCAAATACACATAATACATGTATGTGTGTGTGTGTGTGTGTGTGTGTGTGTAAGTGTGTGTATAAATGTATATGTATGTCTTTTTTGCTTATGTTAGTTTCCATCACCGCTTGAAAACTGGTGTTTGTCTGTGTACTACCAACAGATTATCGGAATGGCTGTTGTCCAATGACTGAAACAAGTAACAAATAAAAGATATGTTTGTGTGTTTGCGTGTGTGTGTGTATGTGTGTTTCTGTGTGTAAGTGTATATATATATA
>NC_068988.1:78643978-78647082 GCF_001194135.2 Octopus bimaculoides
ATATATATAAGAACACAAACACACTCTCTGTCTGTCTGTCTCTCTCTCTCTCTCTCACACACACGCGTACACACACACACATATATATATGTACACTAGTAAATCCATGCCATAAAAAAGGATGGTATTTTAAAAGAAATAAACTGAATCCGGTATTTAGTAAATGCCCCAACATACATTCTATATATGGGATTTGGACTTGCTATAGCACTTTATATATCGCCATGATCGCTTCTTATCAAAGTTCATTAAAAATAAAATTAAGTATGTTTTGTCAATAATCAATGTAGCACGCATTACATACAAACATAATATAAATATCATGATAACATGTCTTTTATAGAAAACTTTTACAGTGAAACATATACTGTTATATACAAAGTTTCTTCAATATCATTTCAACGTATATATTTACTTTGATTAATGTACTTATGTTTTCATATAGAATACAATCTAGTTTACAGGTATAAAATATTCATTTCCAACATTTACATGATACTGATATGTAAATATTTGCAGTACACATATAATAGAATATTTTTCATTCATTGCACGCTTGCATTATAAAGTGCATCATGCATGGCTGAATATAATTATGATCGTCCTTCATTGAATCATTTTGTGATTATAGTTCGAATGACATATCCTTAATAGTTTTTATGACATATACGGTTTCATGTTTAGTTAAGCATGTCTTTAATTACATTTTTAGCGGAGACTCTGCTTACAGTCTGCTTTCTTTGATCGTCACTTCTTTCTATGTATAAGATCAAATTATTCTTAATTCTAGTACACACACACACACACACACACGCACACGCACACAGAGATACAAACAGGGTTCTTATAGAAGATAGAGATAATAGTGACGCTTCATTATACACCTCTGGTGGAAGATGAACAAGAGGCACTCCTTTTTTTTTAGTTCTATTACTAAATGACGCGATAAAAACATGTAAATTAAATATGCAAATGAATTTATTACGACAGGATCTCTGTCTATTTATCTATCTATCTATCTATCTATCTATCTATCTATCTATCTATCTATCTATCTATCTCTATTTCTTTCTCTGTGTGTGTGTGTGTGTGTGTGTGTGTGTGTGTATCTGGTGTGGGTGAGTGTGTGTATGTATGTATGTATGTATATATATATGGTTAAAGGGGAGCTATAAAAGAAAGTGATATATCAAACTGGAGTGTGCCACAGTTGGCTAGGTCGGATGATGCATATCATGCAGTTAAGTAGTTCATTATCGCAGCGCAAAATGCATCAATGAAAGGAAGTTAACTGTTGTTTGGAAATCTGTAATTCTAATAGAATCCAAAAGTGTCCGAAAATGAACGGAGCTTTAAGCGTGACGTAAAAACAATAAAAACAGACGAATGTGTTATCTGCTGCTGTTACAATTAACAGTCATTATGGTGAAATAAACATGATGCAGTCAAATATGCAGTATGCACTATATCCATAAGATTATGTGATACATTACGCATTTCTCAACTCATTAGGCTTGTAAAATACACAAGCGAGCAGCGACATGTCGATTAATCAATAGGTCATCAAGTGAAATTTCGAATTGGAATTACCTACGTTTAAGGAATGTAAAGTGGATAGAACTACAGGCTGTCGATCAGGAGGGTGGATAAACGAAATTAATTATCACGTTCATGAATTTGTTTTGCAAGATTTCTGATGTGAAATCGAGTGTTGAAACATTTCGTGACAGACATTTTCTTCTTGCTAAATAAACACACGCACTATATATTCGTTCTTCACTCGTTTATTATTGTTGTTATTTTAGCTTATGTTCATTGGCTGGAAATCTCTTCCGCGACTCTTCCCTCCCACGTGTATCCTCCTGTTCTATTTAGTCCATGGATTATTCAACATGTCACTGCTTGCTTAGAGAAAAGCGTAATGTATTGCATAATCATATGGACATAGTGTATATTGCATATCTGACTGTACCATGCTAACGTCACAATAAAGGTTCTTAATGAAATGATTGTAGCAGTGCCAGATAACCCATTCATATATTTTTATACACATATTTTATACACATATTTATGTGTGTGGAAGTGTCAGTGTGTGTGCGCGCGAGCGCGTGTACGTGTGTGTTTGTGTGTGTGTGTGTGTGTGTATGTGCGCGCGCGTGCATGTTGATATGTATATATATATATATATATATATATATATATATATATATATATATATGTTGCCTCCTTGTTTCATCTTACATGTCATGTCCTTTGACGTGACTCTTTTAAGTTATCTTCATAGGAAGAATAAAACAGTCCTAAGCTATAAATATCATGCTTTGACAGTTGGTGCTGTTGTTATAGGGTGAATGGGTTTCTTTTGTCTAATATCCACAACAAACAGTTAACATGTGAGAATGCGTTATAAATGTACATTAATCGTAATGTAGATCTGTTAGAGACATGCAATAACGTGTGTTAATGTTCTTTCATTTGTTTTCGGGGACAATTTTGGTTATTCATGCACCGTGTTAGTGTGTTTCCTTGTTTTTCTTTGTATGACTCAAAACCTGACTGAAAAGTATTTCCATTCCATAAATGGAAGAAGTCATTTTGTTGCTTTTATTACACATATACATATCTGATCACCAACGCGCATGTTTCTATAAGCATATATGTAAACACACACACTCACTCACTCACAAACACACGCAGGCGCAGACACACATACTATGTGTGGGTGTGTGCCTGTTTAATAGCAGTTTGTCTTAGCCCCACCTGACTTAAAGTTTAGTGGGCTCTAAGGGAACGTCCATATCATCAGTTGATTCTGGCACCCGATGATATGGACGTGTGTTACGCGCCCACAAAACTTTTAGTCAGGTAGAGCTGTCAATTTCTTAATAAATATATACCTTCTACTGAATGAGGTGAGTGCTATTTTTTTCGTGTGTTCCCTCACTCGTTCACATACATACATACATAATACATAAATACATACATACATACATGCATACATACACATATATGTATATGCATTTATATATGTATATGTGTATATATATATATATATATATAAAGATATATATATATATATATATATATATATATATATATATATA
>NC_068988.1:78647265-78648866 GCF_001194135.2 Octopus bimaculoides
ATATATATATATATATATATATATATATATATATATATACAGTTGCGGCCATAATATAAGGGTTAGTAAGAACAAGCGTATTGAAATAGTTATTATATAAAATTAAGAAAACGTTGAGACTAAATATTTTATCCATATTTAGATATATGTAATATCTATCTTTCGTTAAAATTTCAAGGGAATGGAATACATATTTCGTAAGTTATAAGGAAATAAACAAATAATTGTTCAAACTGCAACGCCCAAAAGTTAAGGGTCACTTAGAAAAACAATGAAAAATGGAACAAGAACAAAAAAGGAAACTCTTGCTATTAATATTTCGTGAACATCCCTTTAGTATCAATGACCTCCTTACATCTGTTACCACAGGATTAATTTCTTGCAAAATGATGGAGTAATATTGTTCCATGCGAATGCGGCGAGCTGGTAGAAACTTTAGCACACTGGACGAAATGCTCAGCGGTATTTCGTCTGTCTTTATGTTCTGAGTCTAAATTCCGCTGAGGTCGACTTTGCTTTCATCCTTTCGAAATCGATAAATTAAGTACTAGTTGCGTACTGCGTTCGATCTAATCGACTGGCTCCCTCCCCAAATTGTTCAGGCCTTGTGCCTAGAGTAGAGAAAAATATTATTCCATTCGTTTTACAATAATTCCCAGTATTCATCTTGGATCCAAAACGAACCTGAAACCACAATTCTTCTATTCAAATGACATGTTCGTGAGTCAAAAGAAGATGGGCTCTTTGATTCTTCTTGGAAATCAGGGGTTTCTTTGCCGGTGCCCAAACAAGCAACCCAGAACCTTATAACCCCCGAGAAACTGTTTTGCGCGAAACGTTGTCATCGGAAGTGAAGCTAAACTCGTAGGATATCTCAACAACACTCTTAAACTTATCCTTCAGTGACATTCTAACGATCCTGTTTCGGTGAAGTTTAGCATCTGTCGATCCTGATTACTTAAAACGAGCTACAATTCGTTGCGCAACACTTCTGGACCTTCCTACATTAGTTGCTATCATAGATTTTGACTTGGCCTCTTGGTGAAGGCACACAATCCTTTGTTTTTCGTCACAAGACTGGTCGTCTCTCACAAGCTGCCATGTTGACTGTTGAATGTTCCAATAATGTAAGATCATAAGAAGTAACTGTTAGCACATTAACAGTCTTCTAAACAACAAATACCTCGATTAGTAGTTCATTTTCCCTAAGTGATACTTAACTTTTGGCCGCTGCAATTTGGAAGTTTGTAATTTCCTTATAACTTACGAAATCTTTATTCTATTCACTTGAAATTTTCACGAAAGATAGATATTAGATATATTCTATTATTCTGTTATTCTTTTATTTGTTTAAGTTATATGACTGCGGTCATACTATAGCACCGCCTTTTGTCGATCAAATTGACCCCAGGACTTATTATTTGTAAGCCTAGTACTTATTCCATCGTTCTCTTTTGCTAAACCGCTAATTTACGGTGACAAAAACACACCAACATGGGTTGTCAAGCGATGGTGGGTGGACAAACTCAGAAACATTCACACATACACACACACACACACACACACACACACACATATATATATATATATATATGACGAGC
>NC_068988.1:78649324-78652181 GCF_001194135.2 Octopus bimaculoides
TGTGTGTGTGTGTGTGTGTGTGTGTGTGTGTGTGTGTGTATACATATGTATTTGTACTGAGTTCAATATCAGATTATGTTTGGATTATGTACTTTATAATTCCTACTTTACTTTTTATAGATATGTCGAGTACAATCCAGCACGCGTTCAGGCTCAAAATAAAACGGCTATTCTTAGAGACAAAGCGAGAAAGCACAAGCGAAAAACGAGAGCTATAAACAAACAAACAAACAAACAAACAAGGAAATAACAGCTAAGAGGGAAAGAGAGATAATAGTTTTATCACTTTGGTCCATTAGAAGGAAAGTAGTTTATATACGGCGTGACAATAGTCAGTGAAGTTAATCCGATGGGGAAAAGGCTAAAGTTTCTAAGTTTGTAAGCCTAATCCGGAGAGGGTGTTGTTATCCAGGTGGATATCAGAAACTTGTCGAGTGGTATAAGAAAATCTTTAATAGCCTTTCCATGATCGTTTCTTAAACCTGTTGCCCTAACATGAAAAGCATTATTACACGTAAGTCACACCAAGGATCCACACCAAATGCAACTTCAGGAACCGTGATACTGACCTACCAAAACCTGGTAAGCTCAACTGTATACGAAATAGTTAGCTCACTTCTGTTCTGCCATGTAACGAAACTATATATATTGGACGGTGTGCAATATAGATGTATCTACGCTAATCACCAATCTTCTTCCCGGCACGTAGACAAAAGGAAAAGTACGATGCTAGGTAGCCACCTCTGGGGCCTGAAAGTTAGAAATACTTCATGCACTATATCCGGAGCCGTTTAGACATAACTACGCCATACGTCAATAGGGTAAGAAGGTGTAGGATTTGTGTAGCTGAAAGAACACTTATCCTTTTTAAATCAAAGGACTTCATAGACCTACTGAACGTGAGAATGGACATTTTAATAAGATATAAACATCTCGACATGTCACTACTATCGAAGTGGGGAACACCGCACTCTCTTCCCTTTCTGGATCAGGCATACAGAAAAGGTTTTAATTTGAACGAACTAGATGTGATACCTTATATAAACTTCATGCATAATTGAGAATTAATGGAGCACAAACGAGCAGTATTTTAACCGCAATTCAAATGGTAAGTATATTTACGGGTAATAATTTCACCAAGTCGGAAGGAGGGAAGTTATATGCGATATCAGTGGTGGAAGAATAGAAGTTTATCAGTGTTCTAATAAAATGTGTGATTGCACTGGTGCTGCAGAAATTTCTAAAGCTGCATCCAAGTTTATCGAGCGGATGAAGAATTCTACGTTAAAGAAAGATTATACCAACAAATTTTTCTTATATGGCTTCTCTCATTTGTAGTTCTGTCTATCTTGGAAAAAAATCGTTCTTGCCTGAATATAACAAGCATCATATAATAGTGTGAATATGAAAATGTTGGACAATCTAAATAAACTGAATTATTAAAAATGCATCTACGTTGATTGGATAGCTTATACACATAATTTAAGGGCCCATTCGATTTATGAAATGGCTAATATAGAACATTGGCAAGTTTGACGGTAACATACAGGAAAGAAAAAACAGAAGTGTTTGTTGCAGTAATTGTGGAAGTATTATTTTTTTAAGATTATGCAATTCTTTTTTTAGTCAGTCGGAGTATTATGAGTTGCTTTGGTAGATCATCTTTTACTGTTGGTAGAAATCCGTCTGCCCTTTGGTTAATTCTTTTGGTTAAATCAGTACAATACGATAAGATCTATAATCTCTACCGAAATATTGATTTCCAGGTTGACATCCAGTAGAATTTGAGAAGTTTTCCTAATGCAGAGTAAATTATTAAAGTTAATTGTAATTTCCCCAGTTAACAAGGTAGTATCAATATAAAACTGGACAATGTGGGTAGTAACAGAGTTGTCAATTTAGATTGCTTTGCGAAGCTAGGAATAATAGATTCACAGTCATTACAAATATATCAAACTGAATGAAGTAAGTAGTAAGTTATTTGTGAGGTTATGAAATCAAACGAGTTGTTAATTGCTTCAATAGTTTTCCTAATGTAAAGTTGTAGATGATTTTTATGAGAATGTAAAATATATAGAACGATCTTACAGGGCTTACATTAAAGTCAACTTTTATGGGATTTGAGGTTAAAGTAGTTTAGGAAGCAGAGTTTCAGTGCGTACATTTATTTAGTGTTTACTTGTAGGTTTAAGTCTGAATTTGAATTTTGGTCTTGTCGGAGTAACCTGTAACTACAAATTATTTACATACACCTTTCTTACGTTGATTCATTGTAACTGGGCCTCGACAAACCATAAACAATATAGATATTCCTACAAATATATTGCCACCGCTAACATACACTGATTTTTTCAAAATCTTAATACAAAGAACTAAGGATTTGAGCAAACGAAATGGATGGCGAGCCTGTCTCACTGATAATCAACGTAAGAAAGATCAAATACACTCAAGGTTTCAAGACTTACACAAAGCTACCTGAAAAATCTCTTTCAAACAATCTGAGGATCATTTATTTATATTGCTTAAAAAAATCAGTGTTTACAAAAAATATATGATTATTTCATAAGAATCTGTTTACATGGATATAAAAATATCGGTAAATCAATGCTAACTATGTATACTCTGACAATACAGTTACTTTCTATTACCTGGACTACGGTTCTTTGTTCAATGGCTTAACAAAAAATTACAAACTTAACTCTTATATATTTATCCTGATAAACAACCACATAACACATCAGCAATGATCGAAGCCGTGACACTATCATATACAGTACACACACACACACACACACACACACACACACACACACACACACATACATACATGCATACATACATACATACCGATATATAT
>NC_068988.1:78652948-78653726 GCF_001194135.2 Octopus bimaculoides
CATTACAATCATCACATTTCATCGTCATCAAATTTTTCTTCTAATCTATCACTGTTATAACATATAAATATATAAATCTCTTGATAGCATAATTAGTAGTGCCTATGACAGTATATATCTTGTGTTATTTCTGTACTTCTATTATATTCTGGGTTCATATCTTGCCCTACGTTCTTTGGTTGTTAGCTGTTCGCGGTCAGTAAAATTAATAGTAACGAATTAAAATGTACTGGATCAGTATAATTGACTATAAATTACAAGTTGATGTCATCATCACTGACACTAGCGAAAGGGAGGATCTAATAAATATAGATTCACTGCGTAGAATACAATATTTATGTAAGTACATCCAAAATCTCTCAGTTTTTTACAAATATTACGTCAAAATATTTGATGAACTATAAACATGACAATAGTTATATATAAATTACACACACACAATTACACACGCGCGCACATACACACAGACACTTACTCACATACATAATATATATACACATATATATAAAGTACTTGGACTTCAAACGCGCCGAAACTATAATGATTCTGGACTCCATAGCTGAAGAGAAGGCTTTCATACTTACTTGTACTTTTTCGCTAATCGTTTCTATGTTCGATTTTGATTTTCACAAAGTAATACAAACACACACACGCACACACACACACGCACACACACACACACACACACACACATTAAATATATATACATATATACACATACATATGTACATACATTTATACATACATATATACATATATATGCATATATATATATATA
>NC_068988.1:78654107-78657093 GCF_001194135.2 Octopus bimaculoides
ATCGGTATCTTTTGCCGAACCGCTAAGTTACGGGGACATAAACACACCAGCATCGGTTGTCAAGCAATGCTAGGGGGACAAACACAGACACACAAACACACACACATACATATATATATACACATATATACGACGAGCTTCTTTCAGTTTACGTCTACCAAATCCACTCACAAGTCCTTGGTCGGCCCGAGGCTATAGTAGAAGACACTTGCCCAAGGTGCCACGCAGTGGGACTGAACCCGGAACCATGTGGTTGGTAAGCAAGCTACTTACCACACAGCCACTCCTGCGCCTTATATATATGAGATTTCAGCATCAATCTAACCTACTTTTTCCTAATCATTTTAAACAATTACATGGATTCAAATTAAATGATCCCCTAATATTTTATCCCACCTACAATACAAAGAACATATCTGAAGCAAACACATTCAGGCACATAAGACAAGCACAATTACCAAAGCATTCAAGAAAACGAACATCTCTACGAACAATGATATGAACAATGAAGCAAGAGACCTGGCCATCTTTTTGAAAAAAGAAGATCATATGGATTACCTCGCTACGCGATATTCCCAATATCTCAGGCGAAGAGCAAAATCTCAACTTCCTTTCTAATCCTAACAGCAGGCTGGTTATCCCTTTAAGAGCAAAACAGACATTGTAAGTAAGTATATTTTCGATGCCTTCAACACTGATATTAGAAGCACTATTGCTCGACGATGGGATCTCAGCACCACAGTAATTGTCTGGTTCTGTGAACTCGAGACGAAGCAGCTTACAATTTCACCCAGATCGATTCGTGGATTTCTACTCTTCAATATCAAAATCTCTTCTCCTGGAGGGCTCAGAATTTGGTTGGCAATTCACCAGAATCAGCGACCTCGACGTTAGCATCATCATGAACTCTACAAGATCAATCTCAGTTCACAATGATTCCAAATGGGTGAAGAGGGAAGGCGACCCAATGTTCGACATGTCTATGGGGAGAGACGACGGAGCTGAAATCGCTGACTTTGTCGGGTTATTTATTTTGGAAACTCAAAGAACGTGTGCATATACCTATAACTCGGCCCTCTATAAGGATGATGGTTTGGCAATCTCAGGCCATACGAACAACCACGCCATGAACAAGTTCAGGAAGGATCTGATAACAACCTTAAAAGAATTCGATCTCTTTGTAACAGTTACCATCAACTTCACATAGGTCAACTTCCTGGACGTTATTCTAGGCTTGAAGATGACCAAGTACACTCTTACAGAAAGAGCAACGCGGAAAATGTTTACATTTATAAAAGCTCAAATCAACCCCCAACAGTAATTAGTTATTCATGCTGTAAATAATTATTCATGCTGCCATGTCAATGTTAACGATTAACCTGCATGAATAATTGGATTTCACGGATATTATAAACAAATTTCAACAAATTTAGGTTTACATAACAAATCACCAAACTAGAAAAGATTGTGCTTGTCTCCTTGTTTCTACTATAGCGGTGATGTTATCCAATGGTGCAGCACCAGTTGTTTTATGATACGAATAGCTTATTGCACTTTTCAACATCAGTTTTATGAACATCACAATGAAGAGGGGATTATAATGTTTATCTCTAATATTTACCGGTTCGTCGGGGCTGCTTGGCTATAAACTGCTGGTCTAAGATACAGTGCTAGAAGTTCTGTCAGTCTAAAATAAATCCATGATTGATATGGATCAATGCAAGGGAAACTGCATATGAATATGCTAGGTCAACCCAGACAAAACGAAGGTCCTTTGTGTGTGTGTGTGCACCCGTATGTATGTGTACGTGTGCATGCACACGTGTATGAGAATGCCTGTGAACATCAGCGTGAAATTAAACATATTTGGTATGTCATTCACAGATGATTTTCTTTTCGTCTGTTACAGAGTCAATAAAAATAATCATCAATGTATTGGCTATATATATTTTAACGATTAGGAGAAAAGCGTGTGCTTGTATGTGTACGTGTTTGAGACTGTATGTATACGTACACATAAATATACATATTAAATCTATTCTTTCTCCGTCTCTCGTCATCTATCTCTCACTTTATCTCTCTTCCTTTCTCTCTCTCTCTCTCTTGCTCTTTCTCTCTCTTGCTCTTTCTCTCTACAATCACACATGTATATACACATAAGCATATGTGTGAATACAAGTATATGTACATACTGTACACATACATGCATATACATGTAAGCGATCACTTACAAATACTACACATGTATGTATGTATGTATGTATGTATGTATGTATGTATGTATGTATTCGTGTATATCATACACTATACAGTGCAAATGGTAACGATTTTCTCGCTAGTAGACTTACTGGCTCCAACGTAATTCTGTTCATTTATTGAATCACCAGATGAAACTATTACGTTATTGTATCTGTGCTATTATTAGACAAAATTCTTACAAGGTTTTATGTGAGCCCCCACTAGCATACATTGGCACTCATTTACATATCGAATACGTATAGCATTGAGGGCAAGTAACTATCAATTTGTATGTGTCATTAAGAAATTATAATGCAGAAAATTACATTAATAAAGTAACCTGTATTATGTTATATATTAACTAGCACACCCATATTGTCAAAAACGCCGAAAGTTTTATTAATGATAGAAAACGGGATATCAATACAATCAGAGAAACCATTGCTAAATGCCAGCAATTTAGTAAATATAGGTACATACAAGGAATCGAAGCACTTGAAGAATCTGATGCGGTTGTAAACTCCCGGTTGAAAATATCGCCTACATAATGTGTGTATGTATGTATGTATGTATGAACGTATGTGTGTATATACGTATGTATGTATATATGTATGTATGCATGTATATATAGTTATATCTATATCTATTTCTACACACACACACACGTGCACACACAAACACACACACACACACACACGCACACACACACACGCACACACACACACACACACACACACACACACACACA
>NC_068988.1:78657425-78660545 GCF_001194135.2 Octopus bimaculoides
TATTTTGCTTAAAAGAGTTCCAACACTGTCTGTTTTTTATGTTTTATTTATATTCCTGCAGAACTAATGTGGGGTATAGAATATGGAATATACAATATATAATATGATATACAATATACAATATAAAATAAAATAACATAAAAATGGATGGCACCCTGAAAGAAAGTATTGAATGTAGATGAAATATTGAGTGTTCAATATAAAGGATCAAATATATAAATATATAAATATAAATATATATATATAAAGGCGACTCGAGTTTCAGGGCTATTTCCCTTCGTCATGGCCGGTATGACAGACTTTAACAGACTGTATATATATATATATATATATACATATAGCCTTGGCCAAAATTATTAGGCCTCCCTAATGTTTTGGGGTTCTGCTATCTCAATGTTAATGAAACACGTGCACATATTAGGTAATGGTATATTTCACAATATACAATAGTTTTAATATCTGGCTGACCCTCCTTTAGCATTAGTTACCGCTTTTATACTGTGCTGTACAAATGCAACCAATTATGAGTAAGACCAACGTCCAAAATTAACTTACGTTTCCTTGATTATTTCAGAGTTTTATGCTAAAATACGTTGTAGATACAGTTTGTAAACAGTAAAATGCCTAAAACAAAGGAGTTGAGTGAGCGTGAGCGAGGTCAGATCGTAGCTCATCATGAAGCTGGAATGTCTCAAAGGCAAATTTCTCTAAAGACGAAATGTTCTCGATGTGCGGTGCAAACGACTCTCAGGCACTTCAGAAATGCAAAAAATGTGAAGACGATACAAAGAACAGGTAGAAAAAGGGTTGCATCACCTTGTGATGACAAATCCATCATCCGTCAGTCGCTCAGAAACAGGAGAAAAACATCATCGGACCTCTGTGCGGACTTCAACGAGGCAAGTACTTCACAAATATCAACCAGAAATGTTAGAAGAAAGCTTGTAGAGTACGGTTTGAAAGGCTTTAAAGCCAGGAAGAAGCCTTGGGTTTCTGAAGCGAATATGGAAAAACGTCTTCAGTGGGCCAAAAACCACTCAAATTGGACCAGTGAGCAATGGTCGAAAGTCATATGGTCTGATGAAAGTAACTATGAGGTAAGATAGTACATGTATTCAATGAACATATAAACTTAATGTAACTGGTTTGTTGCCCAAAATATATTAAAAAAAATATCCAGCATAAAGCTAATATTATATTTCATGTTCTTACTTAGGATTTCGGTACATCTGATGTAACTTTCGTGCATCGCAGAGTTGGGGAAGCATTTAAGGCTGAATGTCTGGTACCAACTGTAAAACATGGGGGTGGTTCTATCATGGTGTGTGCCTGCATGTCTGCCACAGGACCTGGAGAAATGTTTTTATGTCAAGGAAGGATGAATTCAGCTACTTATGTTCTTATGTTAGTAGATGTTTTAGAGCCAGCAATTGCTAAATTGCATCTAGGAGTGTCGACAAAACAGTGTTATCAACAGGACAACGCTCTCTGTCATACAACAAAGAATACTCGTCAATGGTTTGAGACACAGGTTATAGTTCCCATGGACTGGCCAGCTCAAAGTCCCGATCTAAATCCGATCGAACACCTATGAGGAACTCTTGGTGAAGCTATCAGGAACACAATAATTAAAAATAAAGAGCATTTGTATCAAGAGTTGAGAGAAGAATGGAGTAAAATAGCTGCTAGCACCGGGGAGAAACTAGTTGATTTAATGCCTAGCCGTATAAAAGCGGTAATTGATGCTAAAGTAGGGTCACCAGATATTAAAACTAATGCATATTGTGAAATATTCCATAATCTACCATGTGCACTAGTTTCATTAACATTGAGATAGCAGAACCCCAAAACATTGGGGTGGCCAAATACTTTTGGTCAAGGCTGTATATATATATATATATATATATATAGATAGATAGATAGATAGATAGATAGATAGATAGATAGATATTAGCTGGTGTACCCGGTAATTCCCGGGGGTAAAGATGTTCTATTTAAATGCCTTATTAATCTGATATAAAAAAGCAATTTTGTTATAACTGCCACAAAAAAGGTGTATTTTCTATTGCGAAAAAGTATAAAAGACTGTCAGTTGGAGGAGGGAGAGATTGTCGGAGGTTGGCTAGAGAGGTTGTCGGAGGTTGGCGAGAGAGACTGTTGGAGGTGTTAGAGAGAGGCTTTCGGAGGTTGGCAAGAGAGGTTGTCGGAGGGAGTGGCATCTTTGTTCCAAAATTTCAGTCCTGCAGGGCTTCGTGATACACAATGTTTTTGGTTTCGCCGTTGGGTGTAAAGGTTAATAAATTTTTCGGATTTCCAACTCTAGAGCATCCGACATAGAGCTGTCCGTGAGAAAATCAGGATTGGGGCGCACTTATTAAATACGTTCTGGAATCAAAAGTTTATCTGCTGTCATCGAGAAAGTTTAACTGGAAAAAGGCAGAATTATCAGAGATAACGTCCAGTGTCGGTGGGCACTGGACGGATGGTCCTGTTAAGTTGCTTGGAGTTTGGTTTGGACCAGATTCCCAGACGGAGAAGAATTGTAGTGAGGTGGCAGGCAGGGTGGAGGCCCTAGTCCGGATCTGGTCTGGATAGGCGCTGTCCTTGAAAGGGAGGGCGGAGGTGGTGCAGGTGTTTATTGCGTCTGTTATTACCTACCGTCTGACCGTTGTCCCTTGCCTTGATTCGTGGCTATGGAAGTTGGTTCAACTTCCCTTCTGCTTTTTGTGGAGGGGAAAACTGTTTTTGAGGCGCTCCGTATGCTGCCAAGAACCACTAAAGGGTGGATTAGGGATGCCGTGGCTATTGATGTGCAGGCATGCATTGAGGCTAAGGCATCTCTGGATCTACCTGGATGGTGGCCAGGTACCATCTCAAGAGCAAGATAGGGCTGGAGAGGAGACACTTGTCGCGAAGTATATATGAGAAAAGATTGAAGGATGTCGTGAGGAAGTTAGGAGTGATTGTCCCTACTTAGTTCCACCCATGATTAAAGCAAGGTGTAGTCGCTGGCTTTCCGGCTATAGTTTGCAAAAAAAAAGTTTGTGAAAATTTTCAATTTATTTATATATATATATATATATATATATATATATATAAGAATGTAAGGATTGGAGAAAA
>NC_068988.1:78661340-78662079 GCF_001194135.2 Octopus bimaculoides
AACGTCACAGGAACAACGTCCTGTGTAATATGATATCATTTGAACGATAATACTTTAAAAGCAAAATAATTTATTATTTACCTTCATATCTGATAAAATAAATAAAATTTATGAGAAGAAATTTGCAGTTTCATTGTGATTAAAATATCAGCGACTTCAGAAAAAAACATTTTAGTACAGTTCACCTGCATTTAGCGCATCTGACTATCGCTAACGCCCACTCCGTTTGTTCATTTTTTTCTACCAGTGTGACCGACGAGAACACATTGCACACTATTATATGTAAGATTTCCAATTTTCACACTACCAAAAGATTGTTGATATAATTAACACACACTCATACATGTATACATATATAAATACACACACACACCCACACATATATATATATATGTGTGTGTGTGTGTGTGTATGTATGTTCATGTGCGTATGTGTGTGTAATACTACATTTACATAATATGAAGCTACTTGTTCTCTGAGGAGTCTACAGAGGTGAAATCAGCCACATCCGAAATATTTTCTTGCATTGGTGTACATATACCTATGCTCGCGTATCCACACATATACAAATGTACGTATGCATGCATGTATGTATGTATCCATCTATCTCTTTAATTATATATCTATCAGTCTATCTATCTAAAACATGATATATACATATACATACGCACGCACGCACGCACGCACGCACACGCACACACACACACACACACACACACACACACACACACACACACAC
>NC_068988.1:78665471-78667204 GCF_001194135.2 Octopus bimaculoides
ACATTTCGATAGAAGATCCATTTTTCGTCACCAGTCACACAAGTTTATCCAAAAAAGGAGAAATGAGTTCGCGAGAATGGAGAGAAGAGCAGATGTCAACTCAGGATTTGTGGTTGCTTTCGGACAACTCATGAGGAACACATTTTCCAAGTTTAGGAACCTTTCCAAGTTGTTGAAGATGACGATGAACAGTTGTATTATGGTTTGAACTAAGCTTTATTGCCAATTCTTCAACTGGTAATGCTGGATTTTCTTCAAGTAATACCTCAAGGAGCTTATCATCAAACTCAACTGGACGTCCTATTCGAAATCTCCACTTCTGAATTTTGCAAACCATCTTCTGCAAGTTCTTTCATTCAAGCATTCTTTCCCACAAACTGAGTGTATGTTTCAAGTCGCTTCGGCTTCAGAGATTCCTTTTTTGTACTCATAAAGCATTATGTGCCTTAAATGCTCTTTGGATACTTTCATGTTAGAAAGGGTTTTAATCAAAGAAATTTTAATTCCATTATATTGTTAAGATAATATTTAATTAGTTTAAATGTACACAAATGTATAAAAATAATTTTTAATTCCATTAGACATTCTAAAATATTATTAAATTTCATTCAATTTAAAAAAAAGATAAAATCGGATAGAACTTATGGGATGACCTGATATATTTAAGAGATGAGGAATTATGTATATTATTTACATTATTTACATTATTTACATTCAACGGATATTCGTCCTCATCTTGTTTGTTGTTAACACAACGTTTCGGCTGATATACCCTCCAGCCTTCTTCAGGTGTCTTGGGCAAATTTCGAACCTGGGTTCTCATTCCTAAGGTATTTTCCGATGTTGTTATTATTATTATTATTATTATTAGTAGTAGTAGTAGTAGTAGTAGTAGTAGTAGTAGTAGCAGTAGCAGCAGCAGCAGCAGAAGCAGCAGCAGCAGCAGCAGTAACAGTAGTAGTAGCAGCAGCAGCAGCAGCAGTAGTAGTAGTAGTAGTAGTAGTAGTAGTAGTAGTAGTTGTTGTTGTTGTTAAGAATCTAGGGCGCTATTTAAGAATATAGGGTTCACAATTGGTTCATCGTTATTCCATCCAAGGAAAAGAACAGAAGGTGGCAGAATCGGTGGAACAGTGGAAAACATGCGGTATTTAGTTGCACACATTCGGAGCTCAAATCAGGCTTAGGCGATATAACGTACTAGTCAAGAATTGAATTTTCATCTATTGAAATTCCCCATCAACAACTTTTGTAGCTGCTATGGTAATAATCCTTTCTCCTATATGCACAAGCGCAGAAATTTTGGTGGAGGGACCTAGTCCATTACTTCGATCCTAGTGCTCAACTAGTACTTATTTAATTGACCTCGAAAAGATGAAAGACAAAGTCGATGTTGGCGCACTTTGAACTCAGAACGAAAAGCCGGATGAAATGTCGAGAAATGTCGGCAAGCTATAACTATTTCTCTAGTTCGGGTTGTATGGTTTGGGCTTTGATTTGGCATTTGCATGTGGTTGCCTGATAACAAGTTTTCTTCCAAGCCACATGGTTCCAGGTTCAGTCCCACCCCGTGACAATTTGGCCAAGTGTCTTCCACTATAACCCCGGGCCAACCTAAAACCTAAAACTTCCCGGCGTATCTATCTATCTATCTATCTATCTATCTATCTATCTATCTATCTATCTACCCCTCTCTCTATGAATGTGTGTGTGTGTGTGTGTGTGTGTGTGTGTGT
>NC_068988.1:78668360-78669709 GCF_001194135.2 Octopus bimaculoides
GCATAAATATACAGATATACATATAGATATATGCACATGTATATACATGAACATACATACTTTTACATATATACCTAGTTCTTTTACACGTGCATGTACTATGTGTTATTATTAATTTTACAAGTGAAACGTATATATACCTAATTCATTTTATGTATGCCCTCTATGCACATATATATACTTAAGTAACTGAATATATGTTATCCATACATATCCATCCAAGGCATTTTATATACTCTCATATATACACTCAGATATAGCTAATTAATTTTATAAGCGTTATACCTACATATATACCGAATATATTTCCTTTCACTATATACATAGATAATTTATTTTGTATGTGCGTACATACATATACTTTACATATATAGGTAATTAAATTTATATGATATTCACACACACACTCCACACACACACACCGCACCACACACACACACACACACACACATTTACAGAAAAATAAGGGCCTAATTAATTTTACTTGTGTAATACATGTATACATGTATACTGAAATGATCTCACAGGTAACGTGCATGCATATATGCCTAATTAATTTTACGTATACCATATAGGCAAATATAACACATGTGTTACTTTGTGGATATCTGATACTTTAATTTTCCCATTTATACTTCACATTTATACCAAATAATCTTTTACATACACACACACACACACACACACACACACACACACACACACATATATATATATATATATATATATATATATCCGACATACACACACATATACATATGTAAGGCACATGTAAAAGATTATTTGGTATAAATGTGTGTGTGGAGTGTATGTGTGAATATCATATAAATTTAATTACCTATATATGTAAAGTATATGTACGTACGCACATACAAAATAAATTATCTATGTATATAGTGAAAGGAAATATATTCGGTATATATGTAGGTATAACGCTTATAAAATTAATTAGCTATATCTGAGTGTATATATGAGAGTATATAAAATGCCTTGGATGGATATGTATGGATAACATATATTCAGTTACTTAAGTGCATAGAGGACATACAAATGTGCATATATGTATGCATATGTGCAAAGAGGGCATACAAAAAATGAATTTTTACACATATATATATATATGCATATAGGCGCATGAGCGGCTGTGTAGTAAGTAGCTAGGTTACCAACCACACGGTTGCGGGTTCAATCCCCTGTGTGGCACCTTGGGCAAGTGTCTTTTGCTATAGCCTCGGGCAGACCGAAGTCTTGTGAGTGGATTTTGTAGACGGAAACTGAAAGAAGCCAGTCGTGTATATATATATATGTACATATATATATATATATATATATATATATATATATATATA
>NC_068988.1:78670243-78673403 GCF_001194135.2 Octopus bimaculoides
TATATATATATATATATATATATATATATATATATATATGAATACCTAGTTGATTTTACAGACGCTGTAGATACATATTTCCCTAATTAATACTGTTACACGCGCCCGCGCGCACACATAATTGTTTAATTTTACGCGTGCCATATGTATTTAATTAATTCTATCTCCCTTTATAATTTTGTTAAAGTCCAAATAAGGCCGCATAATTTAAAAATAGGTTATTTTGTTTCTGTTTATTTTTTTTAATGGATTATAAAGACATTGCAAGTGAGAGGTGACATATGTCAGCGAAACGATGAGGCACAATCAATAGTTCTAAGCAGAGACAGCTCAATGTATACACTTACAATCCAACCACCTATTTATTTGCTTATTTATTTATCTATTTTGATTCACGGTTGGTAGGGAGCGTGTGTGGTTGGAGTGCATGGTGGCAGTGAGTCCCTGGAATGTTGTGTCTGTGTGTATGTTTATAGAATGGAGAAAGAACCTCTTTACTTCTTCGACTCGTTCCGGCTATCTTATTCATTACCATTCTTTCCGGATGCCAGAGACGATAGTAGCGCCACCTCGGCAGTTATAGTGGCAGAATATTCTCAGTAGGAACTCCACAACGAGAGGAGTGGAGCGGTAAAGATATCTGAGGTGGAAGACTTGGAAAAAGGCGGAAAGAAAATTATCTTCCTTCAAGACAATGGGTCTCTCAAGAATGTGTGAGTGCGTGTGTGTGTGTGCACGTGCGCGCGGGTGTGTGTGTGCGTGTGTCTGCATACGTGCTTTTGCGTGTATGTGTGTCTTCTGAAGATGTGTGTGTGTGCGGCTGTGCACTCTAAAACAAGCCTAGTCTCAGATGTACATCGAAACGAATAGTGTGTGTGTGTGTGTGTGAGTGTGTGTGTGTATGCGTGTGTGTGTATGGCTATATATGTATGTATGTATTTATATACATATGTATAAACACAAGTCTCACACACAAGTATTCTTTCTCTAAAATGTGGCCATGCTGAAGCACATTTGTTAAACGATTTTGTCTATCGTACCGATCCAAGTAGATATTTCGTTCTGGCATTTATTTTATCGATCTTCATTTGTCTCTTTTCCCTTCCTCTCTCTGTATATGCGTGTATGCATGTCTAAGTGCAAGTGTATGCATGCATATGTGTAACGTGTGTGCTTACACGCGCGCGCGTGCGTGAGTTATGACGGTGCAATAGTACACTTCACCCATTCCCACAAATATACAGTTGCATGTGCTACGGTCACTGCTCCCACCACATTTGGAAAGAATATAGAACACGCATTACTAAATAGATTTGCGTATATACATCGACAATCTATCTATGTATGCACACACACATATACGCACACACATACACACATAAATGTATGTATATACACACCTACAAATATACACATATATGTAGATAGATGAATATATATACTTATACTTGTGTATTTATATGTATACATATATATGTATGCATGCGAGTGCATGTGTGTATATATATATATATATATATATACATATATATATATGATTTAAAATAGTTTGATTCGGTTTCATGGTACGTCAAGTTTCGCAGGTCCCTGACGGGAGACCGAGTCCTTCAGGGTTCTGATGCATTTATGTATGTGTATATATACGCATTTATTTTATAAATAGAACAATTAAATCTCCGTCGATATCATCATTAGGTATTCTGTTGCTCAGTCAGTATATAAGTAACTGAGTCTTCCATGGACACGTCTACCCTACAGACAGAATTAGTATGCATCTGTGTGTAACCTTCGAGTTATTGATTCAATCCAACAGACGTGCTTCCATACAATTTCTGCCTATCCAGTTTCACTGACCAGACATGGGTCGACCCGAGAAGATGGTGAAAAACACTTGTCTGATATGACGCAGTGAGACTGAACACAAGACGTTGGAGTCTTGAAACCAACTGTTAAATATTCCACCCTGCCTTGACTATCTAACTGTCTGTCTGTCTGTCTGTATGTATGTATGTATGTCTATCTCTGTGTATACATACATACAAACACAGATATACATATATAAGTATATACATAAATATATTATATGTGAATATATACGAGAGGCATGGTGCAAAACCTCCTGGTTTTAAGGGTATCGCTGAAAGCCTGGTTGGAAGCCCAAACTTCCGAGGTCTTTCACAGGGCATAGAAAAACTGAAGGACATCTGCAATAAGTGTGTGAATATGAGAGAGGAATATGTTTAACAAAATCATAATTAACTGACACTCCTGCATTTTCTTTTACCGAAAGCCAGGAACTTTTCAGCATTCCCTCTTATAGATGTGTATATGCATCTGTACATATGAATATTTGTGTATATATAAATATAAATTACTATATATATATATATATATAATTTTATTTTATCTTTTTAAAGTAGTTTCAGCTGACACACACACACACACACATACATACACACACATATATATATATATAAATAATTCTAATACTCTAGAGATGTTTGTGTGTATCCAAAATATTTCAGAAATAGTATATTTTATCTTAATTTTTCTTTTTTTTTTTGCATATTTATTTTCATACTTACCTTCGGCAGTGCAGTACAAATTTTTGTGATATCTGAAACTCTATTTATTAATGAAAACGATTAAACACAGTTTTAGTCTGTTATTTCTTGAAAAATAAACATGGCTTCCGTGACGTCAACATACATACACACATACAGAATACACACATATAATGAATGTCATGGCGTGTCAGTCAACACAAGCACACGCCCGCTATCTGTGACATATACACACACATAGTCCCGGAATCTCTAATAAAAAAAAAGCTAATTTTTTGACGTACACAGTATTTTAATCATTTAGAAATATTTTTAACTGAACGTAATTTCAAAAATGTAAGTTATTTGTACAGTATTTATATTTTAGCCTTCTTGACATAGACAATATTTTAATGTTTTTTTTATTATCTTCAAGTGAATGGCGATCCTTCGCTTGTCATGCGGAGTTCGTTAATTTCTGTAAATTTTTATTTATTTATTTACTTTTGTTTTAAAGTGAAAGAGAGCAGAAAGTGGAAGATGTATGTACGTGTATATGGAATGGGCGTGTGTGTGTGAAAGAGAGAGAGAAAGAGAGAGAGAGAGAGAGAGAGAGA
>NC_068988.1:78673413-78676117 GCF_001194135.2 Octopus bimaculoides
GAAAGAGAGAGAGAGAGTGAAGAAGAGAGAGAGAGGAAGAGAGAGAGAGAGAGAGGAAGAGAGAGAGAGAGAGGAAGAGAGAGGAAGAGAGAGAGAGAGAGGAAGAGAGAGAAAGGAAGAGAGAGAGAGGAAGAGAGAGAGAGAGTGTGTGTGTGAAAAAGAGAGAGAGAGAAGAAGAGAGAGAGCGAGAAAGAGAGTAAGTGAAGGGGTGTGTTGTCATGTATACGTACATACATCAATACATATGCGTGCATCTTTTTTGTATGTACGTGTGCATGTGTGTGTGTGTGCGAGAGCCAGAGAAAAGATGAGGGAGTGAAGGGGTATGTGTTCTCATGTATGTGTAAGTGGCACTCTCTCTCTCTTTCTCCCTCTTTCTCCCTGTGTCTCTTTCTCTCTCTCTCTCTTTCTTCCCCCCTCTCTCTCTCTCTCTCTCTTTCCCCCATCTCTCTCTGTCACACACACACACGTCCATTTCACATACACGTTCATACATCTTTAACATTCTCCTCTCTTTCGCTTTAAAATAAAAAAGTTTTTACGGAAATTAACAAACAAAACCAGCTGAACCGGATGAGAGTTCTGAGAGTCAAACGACAGATCGCCCCAAGGGAAGACCATTACAAAATTTTTGGAGTGCATTCAACGTATGTCAGCTCCAAAGAATTGGCTGCTATTTCTAGCACGTCTTGCTACCACGTAACAGGTATTTGCGATAAAGGACCCGAAATACCTGTTACGCAGTAGCAGGGCGTGCAAGAAAGAGAAGCCAAATCTTTCCTTATTCTGGGGAAAGAGCTATTTACGCGTGATTTCGATGTCACATTCGTTGAAAGCATGCGAAATAACCTGGATAAGAAAAAGAAAACCCACGAAACAAAATTCCATTGCTGGGAAACACGGACTTTCCAGGTGACCCAACGGATCTCGGATAGTCTAGTATATATATAATTATACATTCTTTCATTTTTTACTTATTCTGTCGGTCTTTGGCTCAACCGCTATGTTACGGTGACATAAACGCACCAACATGGGTTGTCAAAGCGATGGAGGGGGACAAACACAAACACACGCAAACACACACACACACACACACACACACGCACACACACAAATACACACACACACACACACACATATATATCGGGCTTCTTTCAGTTTCCCTCTACCAAATCCACACAAGGCATTGGTCGGCTCGAGTGTTGCGCAAGATGCCACGCAGTGGGACTGAACTCGGAACCATGTGGTTGGTAAGCAAGCTTCTTACCATACAGCCAGTCCTGTATATATATATTATATGCATATACATATTTATATACAGGGTGTTTCAAAAAATTTGATATCATTTCGCAATCAAATATCTTTGTCAGTCCTTGATTAAATGACTTCCAATTTTAACAGTATGTGTAAAAGCAAATCAAAATTTTATGTTTAATGTTTAATATGTTTATCTTTTCAGGTATAGAAATGGCATTCACTGGAAGAGAAAGGGTGTTTTGTGTGTTGGAGTATGTTCGAACACAGTCGAACAAGAGTGTGCAGCGTACATTTGTGAGAGAGTTCTCTAAAATGTCACCAACGGCAATGCAGATTTAGACATGGCACAAAAAATTCATAGAGGAAGGCTGTCTGCGCAGCGCAAAAGGATCTGGATCACTATTAACACCGGAAGCCCCAAGAAGTCCATTAAGAAGAACAAGTCTGGAAACCCAGATTCCTCCAACGACAGTTTCGCATGTGCTGAGGAAACGCTTGCTAATGAAACCCTACAAGCTGCAGCTTGTTCAGGCCATAACAGCAAATGACAAGCGAAAGCGCAAACAGATCTGTGTTGATATGCAAGAGAAACTTGAAGAACCCGAGTTCAAGGAACATCTATCTTATTTTCAGTGATGAGGCCACATTTCATATGAATGGCAAAGTCAATAAGAATAATATTGGCATTTGGGGTGAAGAAAATCACCATGCCACAGTTGAGCATGAGAGGGACTCACCAAAAGTGAATGTGTTCTGTGCCATCTCCAAGAAGCATCTTCATGGCCCGTTTTACTGTGAAGGAAATGTGACCGGCAATGTTATCTGCAAATGCTTCAGAACTGGCTAATGCATGAGCTCATTGCAAATGAACATGAAGATTTTATTTTTCAACAAGATAGGGCTTCACCTCACTGGAATCTCACTGTGCGGGCTTATCTCAATGGCAAACTGAAAGGGAGATGGATCGGGCGTGCTGCTGTTGAAGACAATGTGCTGCTGAAATAGCCGCCACATTCACCTGACCTGACGCCTTGCAAATGTTTCTCTGAGACTATGTGAAGGGCCTGGTGTGCCCACCCTTTGTGCAAACTAGAACTCGAGCAGGGAATCAATACCACACTGGAGACTGTTATCCAAGACATGCTGCAGCGTGTTTGGGAGGAGTTGGACTACCGACTTGACGTGTGCTGTATTTCAGGCAGTGCACATATTGAACTTTGGAAAATCGTTCATGGAATCCACATGCTCTTGAATATCTCATTCAAATTTGGAGGAATAAATTTTATGTTCCTCCACATTAAGTCAGTTTAGTTTTATTGGCTTTGACTGTAGTTTCTATGATATTTACATCTCAAATGATATCAAGTTTATTGAAACAACCTGCGTCATTCTCTCTCTCTCACTCCCTCCCCCACTCTCACTCACTCACTCACTCACTCACTCACTC
>NC_068988.1:78679466-78683196 GCF_001194135.2 Octopus bimaculoides
CACACACACACACACACACACACACATATATATATATATATATATATATATATATATATATATATATACACACACACATATATACATATGTATATATGTATATGAGTTGAGCAAAAATTTAGATTCAGATTAATATGGTACTTAAGTTGAGGCATCAAAATTTAGTACGGTATTATCCATACAATTTCAAAATAAGGTAATTAGAATCAAAATAAGCAATAAGGATATCCAGAGGTAATGCAGTACGATCGTTTCAGGCAATTCCATTTAATTGAATAATACAACCATTACATCAATCTAAATGCAGAGCAATCCTAAGCCGCACAAAGATATAGAATTTAATCAAATTACACCAGATGGACACATTAGTATAATTTTTACCTAAAATCTCCAAGAAGTTAAGGTGGTAGACAAAGAACATGCTGCCTTCACTTCCACCTAAAAGCTACTAAGGTATCAGGAACAAAGACTTGTTACAGATTTTACTTGTAACTGTTTTATGGGGTCAGTTTTAATTTATAGACTAGTTTTATCAAATCTTTGCATATCTAAGGCTGAGAGAATAGGAAGCAGTGTGTGTCAGGGGTAGGGCTGAGGGAGTCGTCAGAAATCATAGTGAGTATAGTCATAAAAATCAAGATTTATTTGAAACAATATTATTTGATTTGGTAAAGGAAAACTTAAATCAAGATGTTAGCTGACAATTAAGGGGGCTGGCCACTAGCAGACCATTGATAATGAAACAGGGGAAATCTTATCATGTAGTATTATAGTTAAATATTTTAAGCAATACTGCTATATTGCATAAAGTTAAAGTTTAAGGTTATTCAGAGGATTATCAAGAAGAATAATAATAACAAAAGGATAAAATGTTTTACGAATACTTTTGAGTATATAGCAAACTTTTACCACAATAGAGGGACGAAAAGAAATTATCCAGAAATAGTTTAATATTAAACATATTATAAACTTAATTACCAACTTATCAGATGGTATCAGTGAATATTGATCAATTGGTATATAGTGGTATTTAATAAAGGAGTACTGAGGTAAAAGAACATGCTAACTATATATTAATTTAATTATAATCTAAGCAGTGTATTTTAAGTAGTGAATATACCAGTATTATTATATATAAGCTAAGTATGAATTTATAGAGGTACAAAAATTAGATTTATTTTATAAATAAATAAATAAAGACTATTATAGAATAATAAAGAAATAAAATAATCAGGTAGGGCAGAACACCATAGAAAGGTGCATGGAAGGAGTTTGTAAGAGCATAGATACGGCATACAATGGGAAGACCTCAAGAAGTATAGCGGACAGACCATTCGGGCACTGGAGAGAATATGACAAGAAACTGTCGTTCATACTTTATCAACATGCCACAAATCAACATGGTAAAAAACAGTGCTGAATTGACATCCGCATTTTGTCCAGACACCCAAAGGGCACATAGGTAGTACAGACACCCAAAGGGTACATAGGTAGTACAGACACGCAGATACACACACGCGAAGGCAGAAACATATGATCATACACAGATATTCCACACACGCGCACACACACACACACAGCCATTTATAGACTCACATGCATACCGCAACAGGCGCACCTGCATGTACACACAAACTCATACGCGTAGACACACTCAAGCACGCACAAGGAAGTAGAAGTGCGCACACAAACACACGCAACCACAGACGCACACACACACACACACATACATGCATACATACATTTACACATACATACACAAACACACAACCACGCGAACACATAGACACATGAGTACGCAGAAGAATACATACATCCATATGTACGCAAGCACACGCACATACTGGAATGCACACACACGCTTACTACAAAACCTTCTCAAGCAGACCAAAACAATACAAATCACTTACTTTCTATCAAAATTAGACAAACACTCGGTTAGTTAGTTGAATATCTTACCAATTGACTAATAATAAAGTAATGGAATTGAACCAATGCATGTCTTAATAATATTGGCATATTGACTCTCCATAGACACAACAAAATTTCTTTCAACACACGAATTCACATAAAGAATGTTGCAAACCAGTACAAAAATGAAGTGTGTGTGTGTGTGTGTGTGTGTGTGTGTGTGTGTGTGTGTGTGTGTGCGTGCGTGCGTACCTTTGTTAGTATTTTTTTTCAGGTGGAAATTTTTTTAAAGCTGGGTACTAACCAAGCAGCAAGGCACTTTTGTTTTAGTAAGAGAGGTTTTGGGGGCTTGTGGTGATATGAAACGTTCATAATGGTTACGGCATATGCTGGTATTCTCCTGGAGCAATTATATGGTAAGCTCGAATTATTGTGATCTATTCTATCATCGATGATGGAATAGAACGTAACTATGATGTTATCTGTCGATCGTTTGCAGGTAAATGCACCATCTGCGCATCTACTTTTAAAACAACTGCATACCTTCTTCCTTCCACCTTTATCTCATCCAGCTTTGGATTTTTACCAACGATGATCAGCTTTACCTAATATCAATAATTCGAAATTATTGTATAACTGTTCCGGGAGAATACTAGCATATATCATAAACATGAACATTCTTCAGCTGATCTTTTATCTATCTCTTATGATCTATACTCCTGTAACAACTCAAACCTCATGTTTATATCTATAAATGTGACAATCTGACCGGATACGAGTTGTATATAACGTAAAGAGAAAAGAATTTCAAATCCAAGCCGGTACCGTATGAACATTCTGATACAATCCCGATTTAGCTAACCTCATTAAATGACAGTAGCATTGAAAACCGTTTAAGATAAACAATTAAACTGTATTTCCTTTGATAGGTAAATCCTGAGTTCACTTCATTGCATTTCATGTAGCATAATCAAGACGTCATAATGACGAATGGGGAATTATAGATCTTCAAAATTTATTTATTAACGTACTTTCTTCATATTCAATTCAGACACGTGTTTCTGCTGGATAAGTTTCCTAGTGTCCTTTGATATAGCAGGTATGTGCATTTAGTTGATTTATATTAAATGAATTGCAACACATTCAGATCTGAAGGTTGATAATCATGTGCAGCTTTATTCGAGGTGTTACCCATACGGGTGAGTGGCTGGTCTTTTAGTAGATCTGCAGGCTGTTAAGAGATAAGGCGTGAACCGGCTAGTAACTTTTAACACTGGCAAGACCAAACTCTTATCTTTCAGTATGAAGCGGGATCCCTATCTTCATCCCGTTTACATGTGTTATAGATCTGAGTTATTACAGAAATAATACATTTCTAAATCTCTCAGAGAGATTTATGCAGTAGTGATACGATGAAGTAGTTGTATGTTGTCAACTTAATGTGACAGTCCCCTGAAGAGAATAATACTTATATTGGTTAGGCCTAGGAAGCTGCACCGCTTCCTGTCAGCCTTGACACATTTCCTGTATGCTTATGTTTACAAGGGGGAGACAAGCACCTCCACCCAGCTAAGCCTGCATCCAGAGACATGTTTCTGACTCTTTGCTCGTCATCAGTCTGGAGTAGCATGATCCGCTAGTCGAAGATGCCTGTCAAGCTCTTGTAAACATATAATAACTCTAGTGAAATACTTCACGTCGTCAGTCTTTACCTTTTCTATTAGCGTTGCCACGGAAAGTGCTCTGATGAACTTTCGCTCTTGGTTCCAGTTCAACTTTTACCATCTCGCCTGACTTGAAACTCATGGTGTCTTCATCC
>NC_068988.1:78683488-78684153 GCF_001194135.2 Octopus bimaculoides
TATATATACACACACACACACACACCTATATATATATATATATATATATTTATATATATATATATATATATATGTATACGTATATAGGTATATGGATAAGTATATGTATGTATCTATTCATCTGTAAATATACACACACGCACACACACAGACATGCACACGCACACACACAGACATGTGCACGTGTTTGTATGAATAAAACAGAATCCTAGGTGTCTGCGCTGCTTTCCGTTGGCGTGATGTGTATTATATCGGAAAAGCTGGTGAAAGACTACAGCGAAGTATTTGCTGCATACAGGCAAATATCCATAGTTTCAGACATGGTCTCTTTGTCTTCGGGGTTAAGTTATCAAGGTGGAAATGGAACACGGCCAGCAAAATATTGCATTTATATCACTTAAAACAACTCTCTAAAGCGTATACGGTATAAAATTCTGCTGTTTATCCTTTATATCCCTCTTGTCAAATTTAAAGAAGGAACCTTTCCGTAAGTTTGGATATTCCATTCACCACGGGAATCACGTGACTGCACTCCTTGTATATATAGAGAGAGATACATTTCTTTTATTAGCCACACAGGGCTCAACGAAGATGGGACAAATACAATGTAGAGCTTTTCTTTTTGGGAGGGGGAAGGGGGAAAAGGGGGGGGTCGATCAAAGGGA
>NC_068988.1:78688633-78689143 GCF_001194135.2 Octopus bimaculoides
TATATATATATATATATATATATATATATATATATATATATATATATATATATGTATGTATGTATGTATGTATATATATGCATATATAGATATATATATATGCAAAAAAAATTCATATATATTTATATGTAATAATAAATATGTGTTTATACGCATGGGAGCCGTTTCAGATAGTGTCTGCAGACACATGAAAGTGTATATATGTATATGCACGCTCACACACGCATACAAACGCAGACACACACACACACACACACACGCGCGCGCACACACACACACACACACACACACACACACGTGCAGCTTACATCCATACAAATACACATACATACACACACATAACCTGTATGTATATATTGATTATAATGCATGCATAGAATATGTGTGTAAGGGCCAACCAGAAAGATATGCACATAATATACATGCATCTATTGATAGGTCTGTACAGATATATAAAAACGCGTGTACTGCAAAGGAATGACGCGTGCGTTGTTGTATATATATATATAT
>NC_068988.1:78690408-78691255 GCF_001194135.2 Octopus bimaculoides
ATATATATATTTACATACATACATATAAACTGAGCCACAAAAGAAACGTCGTACATATACTGAAAAGGAACCGGCTTAATAGACTGACACAACATTCATTGAAGAGTGCTTATTAAGAAACCGTTCTTTCCTAATCATAAAGCATTATTTCCTGAAACATGGTTGACGTCACATGGTGTCACCTGATGGCGGAGTGTCCTTGATCCAAAGAGATGGTCTCAATATCTCGTGTGACCACCGTTAGCGTTGATTACCGTCAGGCATCTTCTGTACATTGAATGCAACCAAAACGTTTGATGAAGGCCATGGAGATAGCATCGCACACTTTGTTATAACTTGCACTGAGTTGTACCGCAGTTGGACGGATGTCATTTAACTTCTTCGGATTTCGTCCCTCAGGTGCTCTATGGTCCGTACTTAGTGCAGGCCATGGCAGTTTCTGGATGTTGTGCTGTTGGAGGAAGTCTGTTGTCAAACTGGCAGTATGGGCACAGGTGTTGTCGTGTTGGAACTCATGATTCCGATGACGAGTAAAGTATGACACAACTTTACTCGATGTCTCAACATTTGGTCGGTGTAGTGAGCAGCAATTATTCCATTGCCCCGGCCTTGGCCGATGTTTTGGAAGACCACCGGTCTTATGTTCTTGTTTAGTGCAATCCTGCCCCTACTATGATAATCTTTCCTCCCCATGATCCTCTCTCCACCAATACACGGCCATTAGCCTGATGTTCACCCGTTCTTCTCCAAACCCTAACTCTGCTATCTGCCACAGAAATAGAAGATCGACTCTTGTCAGAGAAGACGACAATCCTCCACTGTTGATATCGCCAGTTCTGACGTTTTT
>NC_068988.1:78691606-78692668 GCF_001194135.2 Octopus bimaculoides
ATATATATATATATTTATATACACGCACACATACCCAGGATTCCATATTTATATGGGGTCCCTATGGTCTGCCTAGCTGATCCTACCGCTCTCCGAAATCGGTCCTGCAGTGCTGTCTGTGCAGGTGGCGATCTTTGACGTGCTGTTGTAACTCGGTCGGCCACTGCTGTTTGTGGCATTGTATCGTTCCCTCAGCCGGTCAATTGTCCGAATACTGCAGTTCAAGTTATTAGCAATGACCCATGGACCAACATGGAGACGTCCGATGGCTTGCTCTCTCTGATTTCGTGCCAGTCTTGGCATGCTTGCTACGTTCGGGAAATGAATGACAAGCTGGTGAATTTGGGTGCCTTGTATACACAATGAGTTTTGCACGTGCATCATGCTTTTCATAAACATGCGTTCGCGTGCATTACCATGTTCACGAAAAAGTGAGCGAGTTCGAACCCTACACGCAATCCTTGAGTTTCGAAAAGAAAATGGTACTGTGGGTCAGTGACATCTCCCTGGTGTCAAATTACCTACAAATGTGAAAAAATCCATATAATCTCAATATCATATGTGAAACAAATAATCTTTTACAGTGCGACGTTTCTTTGGTAGTTCATTATATAAGGATCAATGTATGTATTTTTTTTTGCATATATAAGTGTATATGCGCATGACTATGTGTATATATGTGCATATATGCACATACATATGTATATTTATATGTGTGCGTGAGTATTTGTCTGCGAATACATGTTTACACATATACGGATGCAAACAGTTATTTTTATGTAATGTGCAGTATAAAGCACATATAATTAAGCACGAGGATTTGAATATAAGTCTTCATTAGATGTGATTGTGCAAGCATGCAAAAATTGAAGTCTGTGTCTGAACTAATATATGCATTTTAATTGGTGGCAGTGTAATATAGAGTTCAAAACCTTCCGCTGCTATAACTAGGGAGAGAAGTAAGGTGGTGTAGGCTGTTTGCTAAATGATATACCTAATTAGTAAAAATGGTTTCATAGTGACTCACATACATATATACATGCATATATATATATATATATA
>NC_068988.1:78693113-78696573 GCF_001194135.2 Octopus bimaculoides
ATATATATATATATATATATATATATATACATGTTTATGTACAAATATGTAAACACACAATGTTTATATATATATATCGTGTACGTAATTATTTCCATATAAACTTGCGTATAATTATATCTAAATACTTATCTCTGTCTTCTCTCCCTGCACGCACAGGCGCGCGCGCACGGACACAAATGCTTGAGAGCTGTACATACACATAAATATTACATGGCCATAGGTGAACGTCGTGAATAACGATGTTTAGATGAATTGCTATATAGATTATGTTAATATATGATGTCGATATGAATATGTATAAATAGGCGTGTGCTTAGTGCGTGTATGTCTGTGTAATATATGTCTGTTTACATAAAAAATATGCATACATATAGACATGCATACTTATATATATATATATATATATATATATATATGTGTGTGTGTGTGTGTGCACCACTCCCACGCCCACCCGCTGACACGTGACCTACTAGTTATGTATATTGGGCTCTTATTCTTAAGGTTTTTGATTCGAAAACTAGAAAGAGTGACGTATTGTGTTAGGACTGAACATAAAGTAAAGTAAAAAAAATCGACTTTGAACCAAAATATCTGTTATTTTAAAAGAAAATTATAGATTAATTCACAAAAGGTGTTGGTGACCACTTTGTTAAAAAATATTTGCTGCGAAAAATGTAGTGTGTCTTTAACTGATGGAAAAAAAATCTGGCAGCGTCTTCAGTTGCCTTTCTTGGGGATGAATATCTGCAGTAATTGGTTTCACTCTTTTGCTCACTGCTTTGTCTCCCATACCTTCTGGCACTGTTAATGCCTTAATAAGCTTTGGCCTTCCATGTTTTAGAGCCTCTGTTGGGATGTTGCCCACTCCTAGGGATTCCCCATCTTTGAGCAAGCGTCCTACTCCTTTGATTTCTGGAGAATTTGGGGTATCTCCAAGTTCTCTGTTGTTGGAATTGTCTAGAATTTCGCTCCCATGTTTGAATTTGTGATTGTAAAAGACGTCGCAGTACTCAGACAATCTTTTGATGACGTCATTCACGTGTGAAGAGCTGGCCTGTTTTGTCCTCAGTGATATCGGCGGTGTGTTTCTTCGTTTTTCTTAGGATTTTGAGGGTGTCATAAGCAACATTGTGGTTGTCCTTCTTTATCGATTATTTTGCACACTAGTCTTCTATCCATTCCTCTTTGGCTCCCCTCATTTCCTTCCTAACCTTTCTATTGTACTGCTAACTTGCACCATAACACGTTAGCTTGGTCTTCCTTAGGTCCTGTCTCCTAGGATAATGAGGACATCTTTATTAGGAGCTGCCTTGGTAATTCTCTTCAGGTCCTCATAGATTTCCTCAACGACATCATCTTCATCATATTCAAGCGTTGGCTCATAGACTTGTACGATGCTAATATTCTGTACTCTTGCAGCCACACGTGTAGTGATTAGCCTGCTGGATACTGGTATGCAGGTTATGGCTGATCTTAATCTGGCTTTGTCAACGATGAAGCCCGTTGCATGTTTATGCTTGGTGTTATCTTCGCTGTACTACAGTTTGTGGCCTTCATCTGTTATATTACCAACTCCAATCCACCTAACCTAAACCAGCGCAAGGATATACGGAGAATACCAGTTAAATTTGTGAGGAAATTCCTTCGTCCTTCCACAACTTCATAGACTTCAAAAAAGGCCTTTGGCCATATTTGGTGTGCTGGGTTGTGGCAGATGATGAAGAATTACAACTTCGATAACAACCTTATCGAAGTAATCCAAGCACTGTATGAATACTCGAGTAGTGCAATTCTCCCGCTCCGAACGACGATGGCTGCTAATCGCTTTCTTGCTTCCTCCCTTCCGACTTTGCTTACTACTCACTGCTACGACTGACTCGACGAACTTATTAGCCGTCGACCGCCGCCTCGGCTGCGTGCGAAACACACGGACACACACACTCATGGTTGATATCGCCGCCGATAAGACGGCCTTCCGATCGCACCGCCGCTTCGCCGGCTGCGGCCGCCGCCGAAGCGTCACCCAGCTCTTTGCTCGCATCGGAGAATTCTTCAGAACAACAGCGGGTGTTCGAAAGCGATGTCTCCTCTGCAGTGCTTTTCAACATCTTGTTAGGGAACATCATGTAGGAGACACTTCAAGACATTTACATCTCTGTTTCCATTGGAGGACGGTTCCTTTCCAACCGGCGCTTTGCTGATGATATTGATCTGTTAGGAAGCAGTGAAGAGGAACTTACTGGAGCTCACCACTAGGCTGGAAAAAAAGAATCAGGAGCATACGGGATGGAGTCAGCCCAGGAACGAGCAAAATCCTGGTTAACAGCAACAACCAAAACACAGTAACCGACCTCATGCTAAACGGAGAGAGATGTGTGTTCTGGATTAAGCAACAGAAGACAATTCATCCCTACGCACGACATACTAACGTCTCTGCACTTGTCCCTATATTCAAGTAAAATACGTGTTCTGGTTCAATAAAATATGCCAACACTGACGATGATTAATGTTCTTTTAGAAATATAATACTTCTTCCTATAAAACTGTTACCTCTGTATTTTCGCATTATGTATGTATGTATGTATGTATGTATGTATGTATGTATGTATGTGTGTGTGTGTGTGTATGTGTGTGTGTGTGTGTATATGTATGTATTTATGTTATTATTCCGTTTTATCTCAACATCTCTTGCCTATAGAGAAAAAATCGGTTTCTAACCTAGATCTAAGGCTCCTTCATTGGAATTTCAACAACATCAAAAAGTATTTAAGAATGTTTGTATGTATGTATTGTTTTATGTATATATTCTCATGCATATAGTTGCATGCCTAGACATGCGCATATATACTTAAATACTAAACTTCTGGAAAGTTTTTATAGATTTTTACAGTTCCATTGGTGGCTTGAACCTGTAATCTTCGAATCAGCTTTTCCTGTTCTGGTTTTGAGAAGCCTAGATTCTTAAGATTGCAGCTGGGCAGTTTGTTACATATTTCAGTGCCCCGATAATTACAGGTATAAACCTGAACTTGAAACCCGGATAAAATAACTGTAGGTTTCTCAATAGTTCAGCATGGGTGTTTTCTTTCTCATGTTGACATCCGCTGTAACTGTACATAGTTACCCTTCTCTGTCCCAAGTCACTGATAAACTGAAGTTTTCACTGTGACACTCTACCAGTACTCTCCTATTACGAGTGGCTATGTTGGTTCCTAACTCTTTGGCCTCGGGATTATCCTTCCGAAGGATCTCATTATGCCATCTCTTGGCAGCAACACCATGTCTTATCGGTAGATAATAACGTAATGACATAGTTGGACAACTGATTATGATGTAGGTGATATCTTCAGCTTTAACTCCACAAAGTCTCCACCGGTGTATGTATGTATGTATGTATGTATGTATGTATGTATGTATGTAATGATTTAGTATTTGATTCTAGTAATATACTGTAACA
>NC_068988.1:78696894-78697637 GCF_001194135.2 Octopus bimaculoides
CACACACACATACACATATGTTCAGAGCGAATGAGAGTATTTTATTCGCACGCATATGTGCGTATGTGTGTGTGTGTGTGTGCGTGCGTGCGTGTATGTGTGTGTGTATGGAAAAGTTTGACTTGTATCTCACACATAAATATAGGCTTGCTTTTTCATATTTCATTAATTATACATCCGTTTACAATTACATACTGGTGTTCACACTTTAACACTATCTCTGGCATTTTTACGCCAACATCTTACAAAGAAGTTCGCATTCACTGAACCCCCCCACCACCACCACCTAGATACACTCATACACACTAGAAAAGCGCATATATGTTAGCACATTGTTATTCATATAACTCTATAAAAGACATATATGTTAGCGTGTGTGTACAAGCGTCCGTATGCATACCAAAGCAAGCATTTTTTCCTCTCATATTTCATTGTACATGATTTCATTATATGCGTATGTGCTAAGATACATAAATAAATATTAAGATACATTCATACACATACACACGAGCATGCACACATGTATACATACATATATCAGCTAATTTTCATATGCAGATGTGGTATGTGCGCGCACGCACACGCACACACACACACACACACACACACACACACATAAAAAACTTAAATACATTGTTATGCATATGTATAAATATTGGCTATACATATATGTGTGTGCATGTATATATGTATGTATGCCTTTCTAGCTATTTATGAATATAAAAATGCATGTATATATATAT
>NC_068988.1:78698287-78701772 GCF_001194135.2 Octopus bimaculoides
TATATATATATATATATATATATATATATATATATGTATGTATATATACATGCATACATACACACATACATACGTATATGTGTGTGTGTGTATATGTATGTATGCATCGATGTATATACGTATGTGTATGTATCTATGTAGGTATGTATATATCTGTATGTGTATGTATGCACAGTAGCAGCGGACGCAAGAGTCCTAATTTACCACTATTGCAATAATATGAAGTAATGCTTCCCATAATTGATGAATTCTATAGAAGATTTAAGGGATAAATAAGGGCTAGTTTTGCGGCAAGGCGAAGGAATGTATGTACAGGTGGGGTTTTGATAGCACCTGACTGTGAATTGAACCTTGTGTTGTTTAATTACCTTCCTATAGAGCTGGAGATATTGATTTTTTCTGGTAATAAGGTATAAATCCAATTTTATAGATTAAGAGCTATTCACTATTTCGCTATATATCTGTTTTGAATCGGCCTCTTTCTATTATTCATAATTATAATGGTGCATTCGCAAAATCGATTGAGCAATGACAACATCTCATGCGCTATTTTGTTCATTCTTTCAAGTCCTGAGTTCAAGTTTGGCCGGGGTCAAATTTCGCATTCATCGTTGTACTGGGTGGATAAGATATGTATGTCATGTGCTGGCGTGATTTCTGCCAAATTGTCAGCCTTGTCCCTAATTAAAATTTGAGAAACAGAAGCTGTTGGTTGTATGATTTATCCACACAATATTGGGTCAACTCAAATATACTGAGTTAAAACCGTTACTTGTAAAACGTAATGTTTATATAGTCGTAGCATTGAGTGTTGGCTACAACGTCTAGAATTTGGTTTATAGTATATCGTAACACTGTTAACACGTCAGTGTTTACATTCGTCGTAACAGAGTATTGGTTAAAAGTTTCCGATACAATGACAAATGTATATGTGTATGAATGCGTATGAGTATGTGTGTTTGTGTGTGCATGCGTGTTCTTGGTTTGTTGATCCCAAGTGTAACCTGGTTGATTATAATGTCGTTCCATCTTTGCCCATCCCACATTTTTGTGGGAATATTTGATGGGGAAGAGATAGAGTTGGGGCTATGTTATTAAATGTGTCATATTAATAGAATTAAGTAGCAAGGGAGATTTGGTGGATATTTCTAAAAGTTCGAGAGACTTTATAGAAGTTCCCACTTTATTATTTAAAATCCGGTCATTCATACTCTAGCTTAAATATGGTCAAAAGTGTTCCGTCCATGACCATCAAGCATTTTATTCAGACACACAGCATCTAGGATTTCATTGTCAAGTGTTTCTTTTAAAAGGCAAAGCTGTAGTTTAAAGGGATATCTAACTATCGTTTCATGGAAATTCATTGACTGCCTATAGAGTACCTCATTGGTCCTCAAAACTTTTCCTGTTTACTAAGGTGATATATCATACATACCAACATCAATCTCCACCAGAATATATTTAGATTATCTCTAACTTAACAACGATTGCGTTTGAGCTGTCTGTGTAACCCAGCTTCGACTTGTAGTTGATACCAATTTCAATTGGGTATGTTACTAACATCACAAGGTCCCTTGATTTTTTATACTTGCATTCTCATTGAAGCTGATGAAGATCACAATGAAGTAAGATGTAGGTTACTGAAAACAGTAACTCGATTTCAAACCTCGTTAGATGCTGTTTCTCTTTATTGCTGCTGGTAATGCCAGATTATTTCATTCCCCATATCAATATATGAACGGGCTCTTTCTCAATGTATGGCATTAATATAAACATTAATATAAGAAATATAAAAAATGAAGTATAAACATCAAGAGTGGTCGATGGTAGGAGATTGAAGGGTTTTACACAGAATATGTCTTCTCGAAGGTTTTCGTTCTAATCTCACCGAAATTGCCTTAATATCTAACTCTTTTGTGAGTTCAACAAAAATATAATTATCACTTCGTAGGCAAGACTGATCGAGGAAATCGACAGCTCCCTTCCATAAAATGCTTGATCAAAAGCAAATGTAAGAAATATAAAGATTTGGGTTGCTAATGGTGTTAGTGCATAACCCCAGGACAACATCTAGTGAGCAGACATTCCAGCCGTCACCATCCTGTCGTTTTCTAGATTAGCCAATATGTCCTTCTACTTCTTAGGACAGAACCAAGATTCACAGGAGATATGCCTACTCTGTCCAAAACTTCGAGCAACCTCATGGAAGCTCGTCATTAGTTTCATAATACCTTTAACGATGTAATGGGATCCAGAAGGAAGAACTCGCGTCCAGCCCTGTTCTACACATCCCCAATCTTTACACCACAATTATCCCAAGCCAACTCAGTGAGAAGAGAAGTAATTCTCGCCTTAAATTCTGCTCTATATTTATTTCCTACACACACACACGCGCGCACACACACATACACACACATACACACTCACACACGCACGCACGCAGGCGCGTTCACACATATAAATATGCATATACATACGACTCGCGTTTATTTGAACATACACTTTCAATTCACCCTGCCACACCCTGCATGGACGTACGCACCCATTCCATAAACGCATACAAGCACAAAGGTATGAATATACAAATCCACATGGCTCTCTCTTCTTTCCTTGATCTCTTTCACTTTCTTTTCCCATACATCTATCTATATACACATAAATAAACATATACACCCATATAGACATTAAAGTGTTTTGAAAATATATGTGGGACAGTGTATAAACATAATTATGTAATACATATATTTAAATATATTTATAAATCTCTCTCTCCCCTTCTCTCTATTTCTGTATATATGTATATGTGTGTGCGTGTGCGTGTGTGTGTGTATCCAAGCGCATGACAGATCGTTTACTTGCAGTTATATATGTGCCCCATGTTTTGTTTCACATAGATCGATCGTTCTAGGACAAATATTCAAAGCTACGTGCAGTGCATAGAAACCACTATTTCTGATTTGCTGCGTTCACTTCAGTCAACGTTCATATGTCTTATGCAACAAGCCTTCAAAATATACACACATTAAAATAGAAATCTTGGTTCTTATCAGGTTGAAGGGAACTAACAGTAGGCAGAATTTGATTGAAAGTAACGTGGTCTCTAAAGATGATAAAAACGTGCCACACATTCAGCATTGTCATCAACTATTTGACCTACAAGTGAGGACTGAAGATAAAGTTGAATTTAAATCATGACAGTTATCATCCGGATAAAAATCTATAAGCTGACTTAGGTCTCCATTAACCATTCTAAAAACATACGACAGGCTTTTGGCTACTTTTCTGAAGAAGAATTATCGAGAATAGTCTTGACGTGGAATAAAGTCTGAGCATTAAATGTGGGCGAGGTATAAAGAGAAAGAATAAAATCGAGAATGAAAGAGACAGAGACACAAAGAAAACTGATTGTTGATAATAATATAGATATGTATGTATGTATGTAAGTATTATATGTGTGTGTGTGTGTGTGTGTGTGCGTGCGTGTG
>NC_068988.1:78701867-78706491 GCF_001194135.2 Octopus bimaculoides
TATATGAAGAGAGAGAGAGAGAGAAAAATAGACGGAGGAATAGATGGAGTGATAGATAAGGAAATAAATAAGTAGAGAGAGAATAAGAGAGGGAGAGAGGCAATAATAGTTTAAGGGGAAATTCTATTAAATTAAGAAGTTTGTAGAAAAAAGTATATTTCGAGTTCGTTGACTGGGCATTTCACCCAACCACTCTTGTTAACTGCTAACTTTTCTTTGAATGATGGAAAACAAAATACTTCGAAGTTCTTTGAATTGTTCTTGTAGCGTCGCCAAATACAAAGACTTTAGATTTACTTGTGCCGAATACCAAACAAGAATGTTTAATATCTTGGAGACATCTTTTTCTTTGATGAACCTGTAACTATAACATACCATAGTCTAATAATGTCAGATGTTTCAATAGTGCTGTTCTATTTGTTTGTTGTTCAAAGATATATAATCCCAAAGATATCGATTATACGGTGCTTTCTTAGAATGAGAAGTTCAAATTCATTATAGGAAGGTCCACATACTGTTATGGGGCAACTATTGTAAATTTCATAACCTCGAGCAATGATGTCGCACACTTGGATGTTACAATATCTCAATTTAAGAACATTTCAATAGACAACCATTCGAAGCTTATGGTTAACTTCCCATGACTCAACGTCGACTGTAAAGAAAGCAAAACAGAAAAAATATTATATAATAGACCATTAGTTGATTCAAAACATTGTCATAGTGGTCATTCTGGAACTGTCTTAAATACTTTAGAAACACACACACACACACACACACACACACGCACACACACACACACACACACAAACACACACACACAAACACACGCACACACCGGAACCATTGAAGGATTATTTCTTATATTATTAGTTAGTCAGGAGAGGAGGAGGAGCTCCCATGACCTTTGTAGACTCTCTAGACTAAATTTCAAGCACGAAACAATATTTTGTCTATTTGCAATATATTCTAGAAATAGAATATTAGGAGCACGTAGAAACGTATTTATATATTTGAAAATAAATTTGATACACATTTATAATGTTTGTGTTATTTATATTTATATATATGTATTATTATTTACATTTATCTTTATTACATATTTATATTTATATAAATATTGCGTATATATACATTTATTTTTATAGATTATTATTTGTAAAGAATGTTTCTATCGATATTTTGATCATAATGTATATGTTATTCTTGTTCAAAAATGCGTTTCCATAGAAACCTTTTATGCTTCTCCTTCCCCAACATCGTTCTCCCCCTCTCTCCCACACTATCTATCTCACTGTCTCTAAATATTTTTCCCCACAAACCATAACAACATTTCAAAATTCTATAGTACTGAAATTATTGCTTTTTTCTATTTTTCTCCTTTTGTTCTCATTTTTACACCGAGTACCGCTGGCAAACTTAAACATTCCATGAATCGTAGATTTTAACAAGCAAAACCTGATTTAACAATTAAGTTCAAGAAATATTTGACAATAGTTATATCTGAGAAAAATAATTAAACAAGATTGTTTTAAATTTACTTCGTAAAATACTAACTCTCCGCTCTAAATATTCTTTACTATTCCTTATCCTTAGAAATCATTTTTCGACTTTCAGTTTTTACAAAATGACAAATGAGGTATGAGTTGTGTTATAGAATTTGTCCTTAAAAGCGCTTCTGACCAAGCGTTCGTTGTAATATTAGTGTATGCTGTAAATAAAACAAAACAAAAATCTTATTAGCTGAAGTTCGGAAAATCTACAAGAAACGTTCATTATAAGGTTGTTGATAATAGGTGTGGAGCGGTTAATGTGAATATTGATATAATTTAGTATGATTTTTCTTTCCAGTTTTGGAGTGCGAGTAATAAAAGGCATTGTTGAAGTCCATGTTTATATCTGAGGTGTTCATTTTAGTGAGATAAACTTTGATACGAACAAAAGTTCTTTAAATGCTGAGATTTTGTTTTCTGCATTCAAAGAGTATTTTAATCGCAAAAATTTTACAAGCCGTTACTCTTCCCATATTTATGACAATGATTAGATTTGTGCATGTAAGTGTGCATTAGGTGTACTCTTTACACCTTATTGTTTACGTCATTGCATTCATAAAATATACATCGTTCTCAAGGCACCTTTACCATAAATTAACAAATATATATATATATCCATCAACGCTAACTATATATTCATATATGACAATTTAGTATTGTTTTCTATCGACTGCGATTCATTTACCATTTTAACTCGCTTCATTCACATTTCATCAATTGAACATTCGTAATTATATTACCGATCGATTTTATTAATTGAAAACCCCATTCACTCTCCATACGCCTTGTAGTGAATATTGTTTATTCGATAGTAGTTTACTGAAATGTTCTGAATAGATATCTGTTCGTTCTGTTGCAGAATAATTATATATATATAAGAGTGTGTGTGTATATATATGTGAGTGCATGTGTGTGTGTGGGGGTGATGTAGCGTCGATTATGTGACTAACATAGATTACGAAACAGCACTCAGTTAACAGAATAAACATCTATTTCTCACTTATTTGATCGCACACGCGCACACACACACACATGCATATTTATGTATATATATATATACATATATATATATATGCATAGACATATATACATACACACATATACGCGCGTGTATACAGAAATATATCATATCAAAGGAAGTTTGATTGAATTACTGATTTGATTGTCTTCAGAGTAGTTCATAAATCACTAATTAATGAGACATAACCTTGTCGACACTGTACAATTGACCATGATTGCGATGGAATAAAGGCAGTAGTGTTAATGTGGAGATCTCGGATACACTAATGTGTGTATCGGATTAATATTAGTTATATTACTAACAGTAAATATTGGATAGATATCGGAATATATTACCAATAGTTAATATACGTACGTACGTTCGTACATACATGCATACATATATACAGACATACATACATACATACTTACATATACAACCGGATTATTAGATCTCACTTTGACTGGTATACGCTTGCGATCCAGGAACAGGAAATGTCAACCATACCTGAAGCACAAAAGGGAGAGAGATACAGGAAAAGCTGTAAATTGTGACAGCCGATACAGACTTTGTGAAGTTAATACCGAAGATATCACACACATCATAAGTAGTTGTCCGAAAATACCATCATGATATTATCTACCGATTAGACATGATGTTGTAGGTAGAACATTGTATAGCGAGATCCGTCTAAAGGATATTTCCGAGGACAAAGAAATAAGAAGTCATAACCATTCCACCATAACCATATGGTGGAAGCCATAATCATTCATAATAAAAAGGAGTAGTGGTGGAATGTACCAGTGAAAACTCTTTTACTTGTTTCAGTCATTTGAGCACCGTCTTTAGTCGAGCAAATCGACCCCAGGTTTTATTCCTTGTAAGCCTAGTACTTATTCTATCGGTCGCTTTAGCCGAACCGCTAGTTTACGGGGACGTAAACACACCAGCATCGGTTGTCAAGCGATGTTGGAGGAACAAACACAGACACACTAACATACACACACACACATATATATATACAAATATACGACGGGCTTCTTCCAGTTTCCGTCTACCAAATCCACTCTCAAGTCTTTGGTCGGCCCATGGCTATAGTAGAAGACACTAGCCCAAGGTGCCACGAAGTGGGACTGAACCAGGAACGATGTGGTTGGTAAGCAAGCTTCTTACCACACAGCCACTCCTGCGTCTATACCCTGCTACAGGTTGGTATATATAAAATTAGGTAGCGGATGGTTTAATCAATGTGTTCACACGACATACTTCGTGAGACTGCCAAAACGCTCTCTTGATTTCTACAGACCTATACTCTTTATAAAAGTTCGGCTAGTCCATTCTCCAATCTGCCAGCGGTGTCAATGACTCGCCACAACAAAAATATGCACACAATAAACCTGATATAATGATTTGTGATAGAGAAGAGAAACTACCTATAGTTGTGGAAATCAGCTGCCCAGCGGATGTTAATATAAAGTTGAAGATCAGTGGAAAAGAGAATACCTACGCTGAACTATTGAGAAATCTGCTGTTACTCTATCCAGATTGCAAATTCAGGCTTATGCCTGTAGTTATTGGAGTTCTGGGATATGTAACACACTACCTAAATACCAATCTTGAGAAATTAGTCTTCTCAAAACCGGAAAGGAGTAAGCTGATTCGAAGACTGCAGATTCAATCCATCAATGGAACTGTAAAAATCTCTAAACTTTCCAGAAATTTATCATTTAAATATATATGACCATGTCTAGATATGCAAGTATATGCATGAGAAGACATGCATAAAATAAAACATGCAAATATGTGCTTTTACATACATACATACATACATACATACATACATACATACACACATACATACATATATACATACATACATACCCTGTTGTTGTTCCAATGAAATAGCCTTGCATCTAGGTAGGTTAGAAACCAGCTCTCTCTCTGTTGACAAGAAATCTTGAAATAATACTGAATAATGGACATATGTATGTATGTATGTATGTATGTATGTATGTATGTATGTATATATATATATATATATGAGTGTGTGTGTGTGTGTGTGTGTGTGTGT
>NC_068988.1:78706873-78709368 GCF_001194135.2 Octopus bimaculoides
TATATATATATATATTTATTTATATATATATGTATATGTATATGTATAGTGTACTGTTCCGCGATGGTAAGATTAAGACAAAAGTACTCCATCTAGTGAGAGATAAATACTATTTAATGAACACAATATATATTTGCATGGGGTATTATTACTTTCATCAGCTGAGAACATGCCAAACATTCTTTTATAACATGTCTGGTGTCCCAGCAGAATCATTACACGCTGGCCACATGCCGTTACGAACTAGAAGATTTTGGAAGCCCGAGGCTATAGTAAAAGACAATTGCGCAACATATCACTCAGCGGGACTGAACCCAGACCCATATGGTTGGGGAGCACATGGTTCTTACCACACAACCACGTACAGACACACACGCACTCACACACACACACACGCATACAGGTATGTAGATGCAAACGGGAGAAATAGAACATGTGAGTACATGTATATTGTGACTCAAGGTTCGAGAGTTTCGTGCTTCGGCACGACATATATGTATCTATCTATCTATCTATCTATCTATCTATCTATCTATCTATCTTATATATATATAATTTATTAATAAGGGTAGAAATTGATATTAACTGGTTGCGGAGCATCGACTAGGCAAGATATATTGCTGCAATTATGCTCCGCCAGGAAACATCGGAACTGTACGATCGTTGTGGAACAAGCAAGGTGTTGACAGATTGCGGTAATAATACTTGTTACAATCTTGGTGTTCTGAGTTACAACGACTGGCAAATTTCTAGCCAACGATATATGCTGAACTGTTCAGTTCCTGATCTATCGTTTCCATGCAACGCCAAAATTAAAAAGATATGTTATATTGCAAATATGCGTGTTATCTGCTCTTGATTAAATTTTTACACAAATGCACTATATCCCGTTATATTCATTTCCCCCAAAGAGGCGAATAGTTTCAAGTTTGGAGAAACTTTAACCGTCAAGCGGACTCAGTTTCACGAAGGTGCAAGAGTACAAAAATTTCACAAATTACGAATCGAATAATAGAGTAAATCAAAGAGCACAAAATAACGCGTCCGTTCGGCAAGAAATTTAATTCTTTATTTGCAACAAAGGGCTATACATATAGGGACAATGCAGCACAGACTGGGAGGGGTCTTGACAAGGTGAAATGTTCGAATAGATATAACAGAGTGAAACAAATAAGTACGTTAATGGTTAAAAAGTTGACAAATATAATGAATATAACGGGATATAGTGCAGGGCGTGGAGACCCCACAAGCCACGTTCCAACACTGCTCTCGCAAAGGAGATTTAGGGATTTGCGGTCAAGCTGGCCACACTCATGCATATCAGGCGCACCACTTGCATCCATCTGGCTACAAACACGCGTGACGGTAGCAATTCTCTTTCCAGCTTTAGGTTTTGTTTTAAATGATGAATGTAGTATTGGGCTAAGCCAATGCTGGAGAGAAATAAACTCACATTTGAAATCAGTGGACACTGCACGACGCGTGCAGAAGTTTCATTGCTCTGCTCGCATCTCGGACATGTCCGTGTGGCTGCACGTTTGTGCCTGAAGAGTTTATGTCGAACAGGCAGTGCTCTTCGTTAGCGCTACGAGGACAGGGATTTCTAATAGTTGTCCATGGGTACCGGCCCGAAAATACTCCGGACTGGCAAGTTGACCGTCATCGAAGTCTAGGCTCTCCCCAAGAACGTCATCACACTTGCCGGCCACTTACCCTCTATAGACAGATGAGGTGAAACCCCGCCGCACGCGTTGTCCGTTTGGCAGAAAAGCGTGAAGGCCTGTCGGCACTCTGCTTGCCAAGCTCCTAACCTACGTCTGCGCTTGATCCAAGAGTTCAGTTCGCTAAAAGATGTGCACTGTGGGAAGACTAGTTTGGCGAAGGGTGACCACCCCTGTTCACCGTCTAGGTAGAGCTCGAGATATCTCAGCCTTAGCGCATGTATGCGCATTTTTAGCCAAGACATTCCCAGCCCCTCCCCCACACCCAGCAAGTAGAGCGTCCGACCAGTGGGCCCCGGCTCTTCCACAAAAAGCAGAGGAGCAAGCACTCCAACTTGACCACACACGAATCCGAACAAGGCACGACAGTTAGGCGGTAAATGATGATGGATGCGATATACACATTCACCACCTGCGCCTTCGCGACAGGGAAGGGCAGGATATTTCATGGTACAATTCATTAAGCAAGTTGTTTTATGCTTCGACGTTGGGGGCATTATCTTCGCCGTGGTTGGAGGCCATGATACAGACATTAACTGTATCAACAATCTACACTAGAAAAAGGTAGTAAAAAATACAATTTGCTCCTTAAAAGAGGTAATAGCTGGAACGGTACTTCCCCTGCTGGGGTGGCTTAGGTACGAGGATGCACAAAATTAGCCGCAGATAAACACAGATTCGAAATAGTAAATAGCAACACTTACGAATAGAAAACAACATGTCCGTTGGCTAGAAATTTGCTAAGGCTTTGGTCGGGCCGAGGCTATACATATA
>NC_068988.1:78716542-78717382 GCF_001194135.2 Octopus bimaculoides
GGTGGTAGTAGTGGTGGTGGCGGCGGCGGTAGCGGTGGTGGTAGCGGTGGTGGTAGTGGTGGTGGTGGTCTTTATGGGTGTTATGATGGTGAGCGCTATTGATGTTAGGGGTGCAAAAATTATCATTACGTGTCGTCGATGATAAGTAGTAGTGATAGTAGTAGTAGAAGTAGTAGTTGTTGTTGTTTTTGTTGGTGTTGTTAAAAAAGGAGAAGGGAGTGTAATGGTAGGTGGGATGAGGTAAGAGTTTGTTAAGACGAGTGGGTGTAGGAGGAATCAAAGTGAAGTGTAATTGGTGAAATAATAGAGAGAATGTGTTAGATAAGGGATGATAAAATAAATAAAGCCAAGTGTGAAACGGGAAGAGGAGAATAAGGAAAAAGTCGAAACAACAAAAGGAAAATGAATAGCTAATAAAAAAAATAACAACAATAACAACAGCAGCAGCAGCAACAACAACAACAAGGACAGTAATAATAATAATAATAATAATAATAATAATAATAATAATAATAATAATAATAATAATAATAATGATAATAATAATAATAATAATGATAATAATAATGATAATAATGATAATAATAATGATAATAATGATAATAATAATGATAATAACAATAATGATAATAATACTGATAATAATAATAATGATAATAATAATAATAATAATAATAATAATAATAATAATAATAATGATAATAATAATGATAATAATAATAATAATAATAATAATAATAATAATAATAATAATAATAATAATAATAATGATAATAATAATGATAATAATAATGATAATAATAATAATAATAATAGTAATAATAATAATGATAATAATAA
>NC_068988.1:78717913-78728181 GCF_001194135.2 Octopus bimaculoides
TGTGTGTGTGTGTGTGTGTGTGTGTGTGTGTTGGAGAGTGTGTGTGTGTGTGTGTGTGTTTGTGGAGACATTGTCTTTATGCATATGTGATTATGCGTGTGTGGAAAGTGCCTTGTGTTTATGCGTGTTTGAGTTTGTTAGTGCCAGGGAGTGTGTGGAGATGTTTATGTGTGATGCATGGGGAAATGCGTAAAATCAGGGAGAGAGTTAGAGAGGGAGAGAGAAGGGAGAGAGAGAGAACACAAAGAACAAGCGAGTGAGATATAGAGAGATGAAGAGAGCGAGGCAGTAACATGGATGTGGGCGTAGAGAGAGAGCAAGCGAGTGAGGTAAAGAGAAAGCGAGTGAGGTAGAGAGAGAGAGACAGAGAGACAGAAAAAGAGAAAGAGAAAGAGAGAGAGTGTGTGTGTGTGTACATGTGTGTGATGGAGGAACTGTCAGCAAGGCTTGGATATGGAGGAACACAGAAGTTGGTGAACAAGAGAAATGTGAGAGATACGGCGTATAGAGAGGAATGTATAGAGCAGAGGGAAAGCAAAGTCAGACACAGCAAAAACAGCAAAAGCAGCAAAAAATAATAAATAAAATCTAGAGGGGCTGGAATATAGAAATAAAACGAGTAGGCAGGGAAAAATGACTGCACGCTTTGTAAATCCCAAACGTTTTCAGTGGAAACATATGTGAAACAAATAAAATAAAAATTTACCACAAACCAAAGATACACGTGCAAGTATGCGGTGTAAATGTATGTTGCGTGTGTGCATAAGTGAGTGTATGTTGCGTGTGTGTGTGTGTGTGTGTGTGTGTGTGTGTGTGTGTGTGTGTGTGTGTATTGAAGTCCAAATGACTAACGCTTTGAAATGTCAATATGAAAGTTGCAATCTCCGTGAACAGATATGACAGGTCACGCCAGCACCGTGCTGTCTCTTAGAATAATTATGCACCTAGTATAAGGAGGCATTTCAATGCATTATTTAACGGGCCATAATACATCACCTACCAATAAAAGCATTATGAAGACATGCCCCACTCTAATATTTCAGCGCATTCCACGACTGAATACGCGGGCGCGCACACATATGCACACACACACACACACACACACACACACACGCACTTCCAGATATACACGCACACATACACACATATTCACACACATATGCACATCTGTATTATTCTATGACATACAATAACTGATAACCGTAAATGTAAATATGTCATATATAATAAGTATGATTTACGTGAGAGAGTGTGTGTGCTCGCGCGCGCGTCTGACTGTATGTATGTATGTATGTCATGTTTCTATATTTGGATAACTTCGTAATAAGATCGCGTGATTGAGTTGTGCGAAAATTGCACTTGGTCAATTCTACATACCAGTTATTAACACTGGTATATAATAACCGACTCACTACACAACTGATGCTTATCTTATCATCTTCCTGCAAAGTTAATAATACAAAATCGATCACATTTGAATTCGAGGCAACAAAAAGCATTTTAAATTGTCAGTGGCGATTGCACCAGCTACCATCCTTTAATGATGATGAAGATGAAGCTGATGACAACAAGAACAAGAACAACAATTATAATTCTTATCCTTATTGTTGTGGTTGATCTTCTTCTTCTTCTTCTTCTTCTTCTTCTTCTTATTATTATTATTATTATTATTATTATTATTATTATTATTATTATTATTAAGACTCAAGAGATACAAAAGCATAAACTTTCACTGGTAGTTACCACGGAAGTACGAAAGAAACATTTCCACATAAGAAAGGGAGAGACGTCATACACATACACAAACACATACATTTTTTCGTACATGTGTGTTTGTGTACTTATATGTATGTATGGGTCTCTCTCTTTCTCTCTGTAAATATATATATATATATATATATATATATATATATATATATATATATATACACAGACAACAGTTCATAGGCTGACCAAGTTACTCTCATGGAATGTGACCAAATGAAGTTATTTTTCAACGTAGTCCCCCTTGCGTTCCGCACTTTTCTTCCATCGGTGCTGTAGTGCGTGGATTCCATTGGTGAAGAACCTTTTGTCCTGTTGGTAAAAAATATCATCAACAGCAGATATGATGTCACATTACTACTAGTTCCGAGCTAAGTGTTTTTCCATGGTAGCTAACAGATGATAGTCTGATGGGGCCAAATCAGGAGAATAGGGAGGGCGATCAAGCAGCTTAAAGATACTGCCACGCACAGCAGTCATTGAAACCAAGATCTTGTGTGTTGGAGAATTGTCCTGATGAAACAACACACCTTTCATGAGATTTCCTGAGCACTTGGTCTTGATAGCTTTTCGTAACTACTTTGGCAAGTTGGCATAGTGCTCTCCATTCATAGTGTGGCCCTTTTGAAGGTAATCAATAAACAACTTGCATTTTGCATCCCCCAAAAACTGAGGCCATCACCTTCTCTACGTTGAAACGACGTTGGCCTTCTTTGGAGCAGACGAGGAGGATTGTTTCTACTGCATGGATTGTCTCTTTGTCTCTCGCTCAAAGTGATGAGTACAATACTTATCCTTGGTTAGGAAACATTCAAGGAAACTAGCTGCACCCGTTTCAGACAATGTCAGATTTTTCTGTGATATAATCAACCTGGTGAGCTTTTGACCAGGTGTCAGCAGATGTAGCACACATACACACTTATGAGAAATCTTCGTCATGCCAAGTTCATCGTGTAGATTATTCTCAACACTTATGGCTTATGCTAATAGCATTGGCTATTTGATTTATTGTCTATCGCCTGTCATCTATCACCTTGTGGTGAACACGATCAATGTCTTCCTCGACGGTAATAGCTGCAGTGTGTCCAGAACTTGGGTCATCTTCGAGCCTCAAATCTTCACCTCCTAAATTCGAGTGCCCACTATTGCACTGTTAATAAAACTGGAGCCTCAACCTCTAATGTCGCAGCTATGTCAGCATGAATGTCCTTGACGACTAAACTGTTTTTCTGCAGGTACTTGATAACATCACGATGACAAATGTTGCCCCTTTTCAAGACAAGTTATGTAAACAGTCAGATGTCAGTTTATCTGGAAAGAAACAATACAGTTATTAATTTGATGATTTTGAAATTAATGCATGCAAAATTTCACAGCTCTAATATCACTTAGCCTATGAACTTTCAGCCCACCCCCATATGTGTGTGTGTGTGTGTGTGTGTGTGTGTGTGTGTGTGTGTGTGTGTGTGTGTGTGTGTGTGTGTGTGTGTGTGTGTGTGTGTGTGTGTGTGTGTGTGCATGTACAGAGTCCACCAAAAAATGTATACACACTTCAGCAAAGGAAAAATCTGTATAAATATTTTAATACTAAATTTATTCAGGCACCACGAAATTTATACAAGTTACCAAGTTACAAGAGATGCTCAAAATGTTGGTCATTAGTATCCAGACATTTATGTGTACGGCAAACTACAGCTTTGGCAACGTTAGGGAAAGTGTTCAATGGGATTGCTGCACCCGCATTTTCAATTTCCAGTCTTATCACCGCTAATATAGTCGGTTTTCTGCGATACACAACATCCTTTAGAGTCCCCCATAGGTAAAAGTCTGAGCGTTTGATGTCAGGGGAATGCAAGAGGAACTCGACTGTAGCACTTTTTCCTAGCCAGTGTCCTTACAAATTCCCATTGAGATAAGCTCGTACGTTTTGGTGGTAGTGGGTAGTGTTCTGTTTTGTTGCGAACAAAATTCATTTACATAAAGTTCATGAATGGCTGATAAAATAGATGTGCGTAGCATGTCTAAGTATGCCTGATCAGTAATAGTACTTTCAAAGAAAAATAGTCCTATTAAACCTCTAGATGACACACCACACCAGACGTTGACATCCGGTAAATTAACTGCTTTGCCCACATACGATTGAAGATTTTCTAATGACCACTAAACATAACTATGTTGGTTCACTGTTCCATTTAGTTTAAATTGTAGTTCGTCAGACCACACAATCTTTCTCATCAGCGCTTCATCCTCGCCTACCATGTGTTGAAACCACTCACAAAACTGGATTCTTCGATCCGGATCGTCTTCATCTATTGCATGCAATAATTTTGGGATGTAAACTTGCCACTTAGCTCTTTTAAGAATCCGCCTTTAGTTTACATGGATTATTCCTATTTCACGTGCACATTGTGTCGTAGACTTCTGTAGCGAATGTATGAACTATTCTAACGCCATAGCTGAGGAGCAGCACTTGTTGTACGAGGTCTGCCGGATTTTCCTTTATGCACATCACACACGGAACCATGAGCTTCGTACTTATCTGTAGAATTGTCAAACGTGTTAAAAGTGTTGCAAACTCACAGCTCCACTAACTCTGGACTTCAACGACGTTCTCAAATTTGAAATACCGCTTTAAAATAATCTTACTTTCCTGAAACGACAATAATACGCCCTCCATTTCAAACAAACTGTAAAAAAAAAAACTAAAATATAAACGAGCAAACTTGAATAGACTTGTATGTAATGAACCCCTCACGCACACACACAAGCACACACACACGAAAATAAACATATACACATACACACTCACACGCACACACACACACGCACAGACGCGCACACGCATGCACACATATTTATATACATGCATGCGTCTATGCACAGAATTGGAAATGTACAATAACACACACAATAATTAAAATGAGATAATTAAAAGGAAATAAAACGCTAAAAAATGCAGGTTAGGTTGAGTTAGGCACTGACCGATCTTATTTGCTCATTTAGGGAACGACTGCAACCGAATGCACCTTTGAGCATTTTTGCGGTGTTTGGTGTTGACACTCTCTTGAGAGTATTCTTTTTAAGTTCAGTGTAATGTCTTAGCTTAAATTTGACCAATAGCCTAACACTTGCATGTCATTTATAATCTCAACCTAATTGTAGTTGTGTCATCATAACTTATTGAAATGTCCGGGAATTTACAGATCTGTAATCATGTCAACTGTTTATTTGATTTTCTGAGAATGATGAAGCTAATTACATATTTGTTAGCTTCATTTTCTTCGTTATTTTTCTTAGGTGGGACTTTGTTTTCATTCACAAAACATTGTTCAAACTCACCTATTTTTGTTGTATGTGAGTCTTTTTCAGAGATGTTTTCCTCTTTACTCTTTTCATATTTCCATCAACCGTTAGTAAATGCTCAGTTATATTTATTATTTCATCCTCATCACACGATGAAGGTGCGGTACTATAGGGTGGTGTTTGCTCCTTACCTGAACATAAAGGTATTTCACTTGTTATCACCAGAATTCTGACAGGTGGTGTTCTGCCAACTGAGATTTGCTGTACTCTTTCCTGTTTTCTTCATTCTCTTTTTCTTTTCTTTTTTTGGTCTTAGACTTTCCATTTCTTTTGTTCTAATTTGGAGCTTTCTCCTACTAACGTAGCAGCAAGGCGTTCTACCTCATGTCATTAATTCATGCTGAGTCGGTATCTTCTACTAGACACAGTTTTAGTTTGGCTCTATGATTTTCATGCTTTTTTGATATATTTACTAGGCGCAAATTTCGGCCGGTGTTTTCGCTGCGTCTTCAGTTTTAATGTTATATCAGATAGTGTCATGGCATTTGCTTTTATCAAAGGAGAGAATTTCTTTCGGTATGGGGTTTTGAGATGGAAAATTTATGACGAGAAGGAGAAGCATGGTAGAACCTTATTTCTTGCAGATGGTAACTTTCATGCGTGAGATGACAAGACAGTGATCGGTTCAACAGTTATCTTCACAGAGATGATACAGACATCTTTTCTATTTCTTCGGTGGATAATGGTATAGTCAGGAAGGTGCCACCGCTTTGGTTGAGAATGCATCCAAGTGGTCTTCAAGCGATCGGGAAGTCGGAACTTTGTGTTCATGATGCGTAGCTCATGTTTCGAACTCTGACCCAGTAGTAGAAGATCACCCACGTTGCAGTTCCCAATACCTTCTCTGCCAATTACATTCCCCGCAAAAAGGCGAACGTTTTCAACTCAGACGTTAGAATACCCGAATCGTAGGAGCTTATCATTAGATGGAACATTAAGGGTGGTGTCGGAAAGTTGCTGGTAAAACTCCCTTTTGACATCACCGTTGATGTCAATAGCCGAAGCATAAACGGAAATGATGATGATGAAATTGTCTTTTGCGACTCGTACCCGAAGAGTCATCAGTCGCACATTAACGGCAGTTTGAGTTAGTTGATGGTCGCACACGATTCTATATTTGACAGCAAACCCAACACCGCGTGTCCTTCTCTCTCCCCCTGATTTTTTCGCTTCCCCAAATAGGTATCTCCAGCACTTACCTCTTCAAGCTTTCCTTCATCTGAAAGTCGTGTTTAACTCGTTGCAGCAACATCGACGTTGAAGCTGGCGAATTCTTTAGAAACAAGTGCAGTTCGTCTTTCGGGTCTGTCGGGGTTGCCAGTGTCCAAAAGAGTCCTTACGTTCCAAGTCTCTAAGATCAGTTTCACTTTGACTTTAAAGTTTCGGCTGTTTCCAGATTTGGTGTTATGAACGCATAAAAGGTGGCCCCACTGGGTGGAGCTACCTGGTCAGTTTCTAAAAGTGACTTCCAATGTCCAGCCGTTCTTTTGTTGGTCCTTCCTCGTTTGGAGTGGGCAGCGGTAGTCTTGAAAAGATCTGTCCAGACACAAGTGTAGGACCAGAATCCCAAGTTGTCACCGGGTCTTGGGAAGGTGACCGTCACTCACCTGCTGTTGAGGAGTTGCTGGTTGATGGGGGAGAGTCAGGCTGTAACTCACCCTCGACTGATGTCTTTAATTCTCCGCATGCGGACATACTCAAAAAGAAGAGTCGCTTTAGTCGGCAACAAGCCGATCATGTCGTGGGTGGGTAGGAGTACATGTTAATCGTTTCTCGATCCACACAGAGTCAGCCCAGAGCCAATATACATATATCTATTATCCTTTACTTGTTTCAATCATTTGACTGTGACCAAGCTGGGGCATCACCTTGAAAGGTTTTACACTAACAAATCGACGCCAAGAATTGTTTTTTAAAGTATAATACTTATATTCTGCTCTTTTACTGAACTGCTAAGCTACGAGAATGTAAACACACAAACACCGGTTGTCAAGCAGTGGCAGGGGACAAACACAGACACAAACACACGCACGCGTGCACATACACACCTATGCATACTTCCTTACATATATACAAGTATTCATACAAACTTGTGTGTATATACGTTTATATAACATATGTACATCTATACGTATAAATGTGTATATGTATATGCATACACACACTAGGACACACATACAGACACATACACATATACATATATATAAATATATACATATTTGTATGCAGGAATATGTATATGTGTGTGTATACATACATGCATCTATAAAAAGATACACACATAATTATTTATATACATATATGGATAATGTAGTATATGGTTGTAGATATACATTGAAAACGTCCGAGGTGGTACCTAAAAGTAACCAGAAGCATTTACTGTGGGACAAGTCCATTGTAGTTCAGGTTTCCACCGCTAGAAACCACATGATGCTAGGTTCAGGCATCAATCTGCTGACTGGCCTCGTCGTCTGCAGTGGTACTACCACGTATTGTGTCTTTGTTTGGCAGTGCTTCTCCTCTGTTCGTCGATTTTTGCAATGGCTGAAAGGAAGGGACAATGTACGTCCATGAAATTCTGTTTTCTGCAGGGTAAAATGGCGGCCGAAACAGCTGTAATGCTTCAAACAGATTATAAGGACGTTGGTATGAGGAAAACACAAGTTTTAGAGTGATTGTCAAGTTTTAGGAATGGTCACTTGGCGCTTGAAGATCAACCTCGACTAGGGCAACCGTCGACCTCCCGAAGGAACGAAAACATCATGAAAATTCATGAACTGATCTTGGAGGACCATCACCAAACAATTGACAAACTTGTTGATATGACTGTACCAACAAATTTTGAGCGAGCAATTACAAATGAAGAGTTGCAGCAAAATCTGTGCTTCGCTTGCTCACGAAAGATCAAAAGTAGTGACGACTAAATGCGTGTTCTGAACTGAAAAAGCAGTTGGAAGTTGATCCGAACCTTTTTTCGAAGGTCATTACTGATGATGAAAAGGTGGTGCTACGACTACGACCTGCAAACGAAGCAGCAATTAAGTCAACGGAAGTATTCAATGTCACCATGCTCCCCAGAAGTGCGTCAAGTGATGTCCGATATCAAGACGATGCTGGTTTGTTTTATCGATGCGAAAGGAATTGTCCGCACAGAATTTGTTCCTCCTGGTCAGTTTGTTAACCAGACATTTTACTTTGACAGTTCTGAAGCGTTTGCAAGACACAGTGAGACGAAAACGCCCGACTAGTGGCAAAGGAGTGAGTAGTGGTTTCATCACGATAATGCGCATTGAGTTTTGACCTCGCTTACCTACCATCGCTATTGACCCGATCTTGTTCCATGCAACTCTTTTTCTTGTTTCCCTGAATGAAAAAAGTCCTTAAAGGACAAGATTTTGCAGATGTGGAGGGAAAAACCAACGGAGGCGTTAAAATACATCACTACGCAAGAGTTCCAGGACTACTTCGAACGGTGGAAAAACACTCCTGGGCCGAGGCATTGGTTCAAATGGAAAATACTTTGAAGGCGATAAAAGTGTAAACATGCAACACTAACTAAATAAAATGAAATTGCAAAATTCCGGTTTCTTTTGGGTACCCCAACGTATGTATGTGCAATAGATACATACACAGAGCCACAATTCGTGTATACACACAGTCAGAAATATATGCATAAATACAATATTTTTAGAATATTTATTATTGTCATATAACACAATGTTATCATTTCCAAAAAATTACTTTAAGACTTCCTCTCACTTTTCAAAACAGAATGTTTTTAGAAATGCGCGACATCCATCCATCCATCCATACATCCATACATACATACATACATACATGCATACATACATGCGTACGTACATACATGCATACATACATACGTGGAGGCGCAATGGCCCAGCGGTTAGGGCAGCAGACTCGCGGTCGTAGGAGCGCGGTTTCGATTCTAAGACCGGGCGTTGTGAGTGTTTATTGAGTGAAAACACCTAAAGCTCCACGAGGCTCCGACGGGGTAGTGGCGAACCCTGCTGCACTCTTTCGTCACAACTTTCTATCACTCTTTCTTCTCGTTTCTCTTATACCTGTATTTCAAAGGGCCAGCCTGTGTCCCGCTAAATATCCCCCTCTGTGGAGTGCTCAGGCACTTGCTCGTTAATTCCACGAGCAGGTTCTTCCGTTGATCGGATCAACTGGAACCCTCTTCGTCGTAACCGACGGAGTGTCACGTACATACATACATACATACATACATACATACATACATACATACATATATACATAAACTGACACACAACATATTCTCACATTTTTTTCTTCTTTACTAGAGCAAATTAAACAACGTAACTCATTATTTCTTTCCACAGAAATTATCACCATAAACGCTGATCCGTACGACAATAATGAAATTGCTGTCGTTCTTGGCGGGCATCAGCGGAGGCGGTGGTGGGTTTTGCAGTGGCGGTCTTGGTACTTGTGTTGGTGATGGTGCTTCTGTTGGCGGTTGTTATCTCGTCATTGCTGCTGTTGTTCGTGGTTGTTCTCAAGGTCGTGCTTGTTGTTATGGCGAAACTTTAGAGCTGGGCTAGTATTCCTAACTGTGTTAATATTCCTAACTGTGTTAATAATGACTGTGATTGTTTGCTTATGATCATGGTGGCATTGTGACATTGTAAGTGGTACAACAGTGGTAGTGGAGGTGAAAATGGTGGAGAATGATGATGAGGAGGAGGAGAATGAAGATGAGAGTGTCCGTACTAGCGATTGTGCTGGTGGAACCATGGGGCGGTGGTTATCAGTTGTTTGTTTTTCTGTCACTTTTGGTATTTCGTGATTTTTAAAAATTTGTTTTACATTCTATATTGCATTGTGTTTTAATTTTGCTGTTTTCTTTTGTATTGTGTTCCGTCGCCATTTTGATGCGTTCAGACTGTAATTTGTCGACGTGCGAATTCTCGCTAAACTCAATTCTGCTACAAAGAACAGCAATGAAATGCTGCAGCTTTCCATGTTTTATTGAGGCTTGCGTGAGAAGAACGGTGAATGAGGAAAAGATAGTGTTTTTGTTAGAGTTTGTGTGTTTGTGCGTGTGCGTGTGTGTGAGTGAGAGAGAGAGAAAGAAAGAGAAAGAAAATGTGTATGTG
>NC_068988.1:78729070-78739391 GCF_001194135.2 Octopus bimaculoides
TATATATATATATATATATATATATATATATATATATATATATGTGTGTGTGTGTGTGTGTGTGTGTGTGTGTGTGTGAGTTGTGCATATATACATATTTACACATATATATAAACATTTTCTTTCTCTTTTTTTCTCTCTATCTCTCTCTCTCACACACACACACACATATATCAATGTATTTGTATGTACGTTTAATTATGCATGAATGTCTATATGCATATGTGTGTGTATGTGTGCGCGTGCCTTTGTGTATGTATGTGTGTATGTATAAAAAGGGAGAGGAGTAGTGAGAAAGCAAGAGAGAGGTGTGAGCGGAAGAGATATGAGTGGAAGTCTGCACCTGATAAGTTGAAGTATTATACTTGAATATTTTTGTTGAATAAACAGTAAAATGAAACTACTTGCTTTTGGGGGTGGGGGGCAAGCAAGCTATTTCATCCTCATTTTCATCATTTTCATAATTCATCTTTTATATATTTATATGTACCCCATTGTCTTATTCTGTCTGTCCTCTGGTGTCCCCTCTTTATAAAGGTCATGTGCCTAAATAAAAGAAATCTGTTACCGTCATCTTTTCGAAGAGATTATATTCTTCTCAGTTGATTTTTGTATCATTACGGATAGGTTGTCCTTTGTTGAAGGTCCTCCCTAGCTGGGTTCAAATTGAAATTGACACCGCCAAAAGAAGTAACAAAAAACAAGAATGAAAAAATATTGGTTTACGGAACACTTTCATTAACAAGCAGGAAAATTGAAATGGCGAAGGAGGAAGGTTTGGAAGAGTGCTTAAAAGAGATAAGTAGTGTTGAATTCTACTGTAGAGGAAGGAAGTTTGGCATATTGGAGGTGCGCTTCACGACTGTGGAGGAGGCAGCAAAGCACTCTGCTGTGACCTTGAAATCGGAAAAATGGGCTCTACTGCCAACTTATCTCAGAAAGCGAATACCAAGAGTGAGAATTGGTAGGGTGCCCCCAGAGATCAACGAGATGTGGCTGCTGGTAGCTATACTGTTGGACACTAAAGATGACCCTCAAGTGCTGCAGGGGAGCAGTACTAAACAGCTGAATTGGTAGGGATATGGCCTAGAAGTCATACGTGTGGTAGTGGAGGAAAGACCTCCCACATGCTACCACTACAGAGAGAAGGGCCATATTAAGACAAATCGCTCCCTTCTCGATAACCAAACATCAATGGAGGTGAGACAAGAGGAAAGCAGTAGCAACGAGAAGCTGAAGGAAAATACAGAGGAGGTAGATACGGATGAAGTCCAAGAAGCACAGAACAGGAAGAGGAAAGACATCAAGTACTCCCCACCCCCAAAGAACTAAAAAAAAATCCAAGAAAAAACTGAGTGACACACAAACGTCGACGCAGCAACAAACACACAAGAATATAGCAGACAGCCCAGAATCCCAACGGAATATACACCACCTCGCACATACAGCCCAGTAAAATATCCGCAAGCACTCACAAACGCTTCAGGTAGGTATACACGAGCAAATTCTGACAGTACAGATTCACTAACTGAATACACACAAGCAGACACACAAGAAACACAGAACAATTATAAATATAGAGCATATGTAACACATTATTGGACGAATGCGGTCATCGAAGAAAAAAATTGGGAAAATGAAGTCAGTAATTAGAGTTATAGAGGCGGATAACATGAGTTCCAGGTATGGAATGCATTTTGATTGACATGAAAAACTATAGAAAATTGAAAGCAAACTTTGGGACGATGTAAATCCATTAGGGGTAGAGATAAGATATGACCATTTGCCACCTGTGGTGGAATTCGAAAAATTGAAGTCACTTTGCATTTACAAAACACAGGATTTAAAATAGTGGGAAATATAGTTAAAATGGTACTACTCGGAAGTGGGGTCTTCATTTTTATATAATTTCATTTCATTCGTCCGTTTATGTTTTTTGTCCCCACTTGTGCTGTCTTGTCTGTTCTTGTTCGTCCCATCTGTATAAGGCCTTATGGTCAATAAAAGAAATTGTTACAATCATCTCTGTTTTTGAGTTGTTTGTTAACTTCACTGTTCGCCGTAAGGTTTCTTCTAAAATAGTTTGTTACTTGCTCGCAGGCTTTGTTTAATTATTATTGTTGGTTTCCCATAAAGGAAACGATGTTGAAAAGTTTTATTTGTAAAAATACTGTTATACTGTTATCCTTCCCCAACGGGGAATGATTTATGAACTGTTAATTTGTGAACTGTTGTGAACTGTTACACAGTTATTGCGTTCCTATGTTGGAATAGTGTGAAATTTTCTGCCTAAAAAAAAAAAAAATTACGTCTTCGGTAGAAGAATCTACCAAAAGTAAAAAGAATTTTGCCTCCGTTGTGGGAGGACTTGAAATTATTTCTTTAAAAAAGGAAGATATCCAATCATTCTTCGGGATGATTTCTGAAAAAGATGGGGAAAGCAAGGTTGCACCTCCCAGTGAAATCATAAATAAAAAATTTAAAAAAGACGAAAAAAAGGTCGTATATAAAACATATGACATTATAAACAAGAAGTCTATACGTGCAAGACTCCAGGAGCTCCAACAAAACCTATAATAATAATAATAATAATAATAATAATGATGATGATGATGATGATGATGATGATGATGATGATGATGATGATGATGATAATAACTGTTAATGCTTAGAGCTATAAACTACGCGGTAGCATAAAACGATCGTGTTCGAAAGTTCAAAACAAAAAAAAGAAACAACAAAAAGAAAAGCAAGAAAAGAATTTTCGTTAGAATACATATCTGCTTATCTACCAACATAGGAACTTACATATGTACATGCACCATACAAATGCGTGTACATATGTAAGTCGGAACTCGAATTTCAGTGTTGCTAAATTGTTGTAACTGTGGGTGTTTGTATTTGTTTAGAGATCTCCTTGAAATAGGGAGGAGCATTGATTTACATTAGTTTCATTGTCCAGAAAGCAAATAATCCTCCAGATCGTATTTATAGAAACAATAACTATTTAAACGATTTTATGGCACATTGAGTCTGGTCACGCCCTAGCTGAGCTAACATTGATCTATGTGCGCGCATGTATGTGCATGTTATTCAATAGGCTTCTTACCTAATGAAGATGTTGGTTTCTATGATTATAACAAAATTAAGTGATTGCGATGTCTAATTATATTTACAAGCCATGGCATGCGATTTTGTTTTTAAACTACACACACAAAACTACACACACAAAACTACACACACAAAACTACACACACACCTATATGCGTGTGAGTGCGTTCGTGTGTATTGATATTATTAGTATTAATATGTTCACTAGATACCATAGTAGATATCAATACTAATTATATTTTGGTTGTATCTCTCTCTTGCTCCTCTGAGTTTCGGCACTGGTTACGCTAATTGCTCAGTCAAGTTACGAATTGTAAGTTGCCTGATATCTTATGTACTTAAAAGAGACTGACGCAACGAAAGAAATATATACATGTGTGTGTGTGTGTGTGTGTGTGTGTGTGTGTGTGTGTGTGTGTGTGTGTGTGTGTGTGTGTGTGTGTGTGTGTGTTCTAAACAAAACTGTCCGACGAACGGGAACATGAAACTGTAACAGATTTTGTGATATTTTTGCTTCTTTTAAAAAGTACACACACACACACACACACACACACACACGTATGCATGTATGTATGTATGTATGTATATATGTATGTATGTATGTATACACACACCTTAGGGTGGTGCTGGCTGAATTGACAGCACGCCGGACGAAATGCTTAGCGGCATTAGTTCTGAGTTTCAATTCTGCTGAGGTCAACTTTGACTTTCATCCTTTCGGGGTTGATAAAATAAGCACCACTTTTTTCCCTGGTATCGATGTAATTGACTTGCCCCTTCCCATTGTGCCTATAGTAGAAATTGTTGTTGTTGTTATTATTATTATTATTATTATTAGTAGTAGTAGTAGTATTTAGTTTACACGTGTGGTGCATGGATTCACAGATGTTTATTGAATTTTGTTGGAAATGATTTGTTTATTCTCTTTAATTTTTGTTGGGACTTGGAATAAAAATCTGAGAGACCGTACCATGAAGGGACAATTGTTGCAATATTTTTTTCTTACTTTACTGTCTTTCTTCTCGCTAACGATCACTAGCGGTGCCAATGAGGAGGTGGCAGGAAAACCTCATGTTACTACCGGCTTCATGTGAAAACAAAAGCTCCAGAAAAACAATAATGCTTACGACAGCGACACTTACAGCAACTACAATGACAATAACACCAGCAGTGGCAGCAACAACAACAATAACATCAGCAGCAGCAACAGCATCAGTGATAACACTAACGGCAACAACAGTAGCAACACTAACAGAAATATCGCAAACGGCATAGTAAGATGTGACAAGCAACCTTTCGTTGGCGTGGCGGCAAATCGTCACGCTATCCGTAAATAACAAAGAAGACCGACTGGCGCATGCGAAACAGTTTGTGATGGCGATTGGGAAGAATGCATACATCGCAATGACAGCCGAAATTCTGGCAACAAACGTCTGGAAAATGATAGTGTTTCGCTGTATATGTCCTAAACCCCAACGCCTAGAAACAATGTTACACGCTCAGGTGGAAGAAAAGTTGAAATGCATATTAGGAAACGTAGAACTTGTCGTCAAGTGAAGGTATTTCGTGGGTGTAGAGGTCCCCTTCACGAGCGAAGCCTTCATGCTGAAGCACTCCTTAGTAACAGGGAACTCACTTCTACACCTCTTCAGAAAGAAAGACCTGTCGGGTCAAGATAGAGTTGCACTTTGGTTGAGTGTTGACTTGAGTCACTTTGCATGGAAGTGATACTCCCCTCAAAGAAATGCAACAGATAGCAACACACTGTTGCGTGTGTAGTGAGAGCTAGCAATGATCTTCATGAAGCAGTGTTCCGAGTGACATTACTGCGTTTATTTCGTAAGTTGTAAAATTTGTGTTTTTGTGAACTTGTGTTTGCTGTAGTCTGCGATTTTGTCATTTACAGGAAGAAAGAGCTAACGTGATATTTTGTGTTAAACTGGGGAAGTCTTCTACAGAAACGGTGCAATGAGCCGTATGTAATGTTTTGAGAATTCATCCCCAAGGGTCAGACTATCGATCGAGAGTTCTACTGCGTTTGAGGGAGGACATTCAACGAAAGCGACCGGATCTGTGAAGCGCGAAGAATTGGATTCTACGCAACAATGCACCCTGTCACCGAGCTCTCCCCACTCGTGAGTGTCTCACCAAAAACATGGAATCGCTTCAGCACCCCGACCTCTATTCGCCAGATTTAGCACAGGCGGACTTCCATCTCTTTCCCAAGATGAAAATGGAGTCCAAAGGTGGCCGTTTCAATACCGTTGTTGAGATCCAGAGCGTATCGCAGAAGGTCCTCGACTCGCTTACGGAAAACGACTTCCAGGACGGATTCCAAAAGTGGGAACGGTGTATTGCTGCGCAAAGTGATTATTTCGAAGGAGATGATGTAAAAATTTAGGTAACTAAGGTATTTTTTACTAAACATAACTAGTCCACGAACTTTTTGATACCACTTCGTAGCATCTTGGGGCTAGTGTCTTCTACTATAGCCTCGGGCCGACCAAAGCCTTGTGAGTGGATTTGGTTGACGGAAACTGAAAGAAGCCTTTGGTATATACATATATATATATATATATATGTGTGTGTGTGTGTGTGTGTGTGTGTGTGTGTGTTTATGTGTGTGTGTCTTTGTGCTTGTGTTCGTCCCCTCACTATCATTTCACAGTCGATGGTTGTGTGTTTATGTCCCTGTAACATAGTGGTTCGGCAAAGAGACCGATAGAATAAGTACCAGGCTTACAAAGAATAAGTCCTAGGTTCGATCTGTTCCGCTAAAACTCCTTCGGGCGGTGCTCCAGTATGGCCGCAGTCACACGACTGAAACATGTAAAAGAGTATACACACACAAACACACACACACACACAAACAAACAAACAAACACGAGCACACACACACACACACACATACACGTGTATAAATAGCAGTATAGCTGTCTCTGTCTGTCCCTTTCTCTCCTTCCCTCTATCTCTCCCCTCTCTCTCTCCTCTCTCTCTCCCTCTCTCTCTCTCTCTCTCTCTCTCTCTCTCTCTCTCTCTCTCTCTCTCTCTCTCTCTCTCTCTCTCTCTCTCTATATATATATATATATATATATATATATATATATATATATACATACACACACATACTTTCGTACATACATATATACATATACTTATATGTATATATATTATTTTAAAGCTGAATTTGTGGAGTCTTTTTGGCCTTAATGAAATAATGAAATAATATACTCTACCTAAACTATTCCCACTTTGTCTTGTCCCTATGTGCTTACTTGTGCGTGCATATATGTGTGTATGTGCATGTGTGTATGCGTATGCGTGTGTGTATGCGTGAGTGTGTACGCACGTATGATTGTGTATGAATATATCATACATACAAACATGTATGTACATACATTCACAAACGCACACACACATACATAGACATAAATGTGAGTATTTGTGCTAAACATTCCATAAGCCATTGCTATTCAAAGATTAACTCATTGTTTTCCCTTCAATCGGATTTGTAAAATTGTTATTTTATATTTTATTTCTTGTTATTTTCATGAATGTTTTCTTGGTTTTTACTAGAGATCTCGTTCGATAGTTTAACATCGAATAACATCATTGAATTGCCAACATCACCTCCATCGAGTCTATCGCATGCGCGCGTGCACACGTACACACGAACATACGCACGCAAATGTACACGCGCGTACACACAAAGGCATAAACTCACGCACGTACACACGAAGCACAGATACGCACATGTACAGACTTTTACCCACACCCTCATTCGCATATACATATACATATATTCATTCACACATATATGCACACACACAGACACGCGCACTAACGCACTTGCACGCGCGCGCACACACACACACACGTACACACACACACACTGAAAGAGTCCTGAAGCGGTGAACCCAGAGATTAAGTGGAAAGATATTGCTTTCGTTTACTGATAGTGTTCCAGATTTTCGTAGGTCTAAAAAGGAATCTGACGAGTTTATCTTATTATCTGCAGAAGTTGCTGGCAGGGACCAACAGAGCCAAAAACTTTTGTCAGTAGACATGCAACACAAAAGCTTTCAGGGACACAACAACATCAACAACAACAACAACAATGCAGCACAGAGATTAGAAAACAAACAACAGCTGTACCGGATGTCACTCAAAGCAGACTTCCGTTTACCGCTTACTCCCCTTTCCTCCCCGTTCCTCTTTCTCCATTCCATTAGTTCTCTTGTCTCTCCTGTCTCCCTTACTATTTCTTTACCGTTCCTTCTCCCTTCTTTTCTTTCACATTTCCTCCTTCTACTCCTCCTTCTTCCTTTCTCCTTATGTTCGTTCCTTTCTACTTCTTCTATTTATTAAATCAGAAAGAGAGATGGAGGGAGAGAGAGAGAGACAGAGAAAGAAAGACAGAGAGAGAGGCGGAGGGGGAAAAAGGAAGTGTGGCAAAGAGTAAGAATGGGGGAAAAGGTCTATCCGCCAAAATACATGTACACCAGCTTTTATTATGTGTGAGTCTGTGTGTGTGCGTGTATGTAGCGTATGTGTGTGGTCGAGTGAGAATACTCACATACAATTATACATTCTACCTACAAGCATACGCAGACACACACATGCACACACACACACATGTATGTGTGAGAGTCTGTCTATCAATTAGCGTTCATCTTTTATTTGTTTCAGTCACTAGACTGCGGCCATGCTGGGGCACCACCTTGAAGAACGTTTATTCGAATAGTCGACACCAGTACTTATTTTTTAAAAGGCTGGTACTTATTCTACCGGATTGTATGTATCGGATCTTTTGCCGAATCACTAGGCTAGAGGAATGGAAACGCGCCAAGGCCAGTTGCGGTGGTGGGGAGGGGGGGACGATCAGAGACATAAGGATACACAGACACGAAGATAGACACACGCGCATGCGCGCACACACACACATTACACAGAGGAACAAACATACACGCACATGTATTTATATACACCTATATGTAGTAGTGCTAAACTGAATTCAAAATTAAACTCTGAATTCTTCATTCAGAGCAAGACCATTATATCAACAGTGGCTATTAAAGAAATCTAAAACGAGTTGATATGTAATGTAAAGAAACAAAAGCAGGCTTCACACACACGCACAAATTATACATATATAAATATATATACATATATATATGTAGGTGCCAGTGTAGTATGTGATCTACATGCCATTGTGATCTACAGCAACTTAAAACTAGACTAGCTTGTGTTCTACATTAAAAATTCTGTTATAAATTTGTAACTATAATTAGAGGAGTGAGTTAAACTAGGAGTTCATAGCGTCGGAGAAATTCTATTTCGGCTTTTTCATCTCGAATAACCTGCGTGTAAAATTCTTTTGCTCACATCACGACTTCTTTCAATGGGCTCAGGACTAAGTGTTTAAATCATAAAAGTTTCATGGTTTATATACTAAACTAACCGGAAGTCAAGTAAATAGACGTATTTTAAATGTAGATCAAAACATCGGTGTAGATCACAAAGTACAGCGTTTGAACTAATGTAGATCACAAGCTGTACCAAAAACATGTATGTAGATCACATACTACACCGGCACCTGTATATATATATATATATATATATATATATATATATATATATGCAGGATAGTGGTACAACAATGCACCAATATTTACTGGAAATAGCAGACGATAATATACGACGCTGTATATATGTATAGAATAAAGAATATGAGGGGTTTAGCTCACTTGTGATCCAAAAAAATAGATATGCTGGGTAATTGTTATAGTTGGTCGACCATTAGGTTCAAAGATCACAGCTAAGGCTGGATCTAGGGATCCGTGTTAGGGTTCCGTTAAAACTTGTATATATTATATTAGAGGAAAAAATCAAAAACAAGGCAGAACAAGCATCTCAAGCTAGTTAGAATAATTTGATTGAGGTAAAGGTGAATTTGAAGTCCCGCGCACACACACATACACACATATACACCCTCCCTTCACTGATAAACACCCGCACTTATACAAACATATGCATATCCATATAAGTGTGCACATGAAAATCGCACATATGCACCAGACACAGTCTTACATTCATATGCATACATACACACATATATATACACACACTTACATAATTACAATATATACACATACATATGCATACATTCACACACACGTACACACACCCATATAAAAAGGATAAAAATAAAAATATATATATAAAATACAAATATAAAATTAAAAATTAAAAATTAAAAATTAATGGGAGTGAAAGCATGGGAAAGTTTGTGCAGGAAGATAGTAGAAATATGGACTCTCAGGTATTTTGTGACACGTGGACATGCCCCAAAGAGTTCAATTCTTGAATTTAAACACGTAGCGGGGTCTAAGGAACTTTTCCAGATGAGCCATCTTCCCATGTTACAAAGACCGCACCTACCACTACCGTTAGTATAAGGGCTACACTTGGCTAAGATCTTGCAGTAAATACTGTAGTTGACACCTTGTTCATTTAAGAACCATATGCAACTGGATAATTTAGTAGTCTTTTGTGTATTCCTGTGTCTAAAGTTTAAGATTTGATTATTAAATCTTGCTTTAAAATTTCCTTCTGTGAGACCCACATATCTCTGGGGTAAAACTGTATTATTAAATTTGGTGGAATTTACAGTAGCTTCATAAATAATGGCCGCGGTCATACAAGTTCCATTTAGTGGACACAAGTCTTTATTCCTGCAAGAACAGTCGACTTTGTGGTGTTGTGTTGTATTGCGCGTGATTATGCTTTTAAAATTTGGTGTAGAACTACAACTAATTTTTAGGTTATGCTTATTAAATAGTTTTATATTATTGTGATGTATTGGAAAAACTCTATCTATAAATAACAAGAGATATTCACCTATATTAAAGGTCACTTCGTGGGAGTAAGGGTGTGTGAGCCAGATAATTTTCCTGTGTCTATGTTTCCTTTTCTTTATTTCTGGTCTAATAGTAGGAGTGTAACCTATTTCCTCTTTAAATCCACTAGGTTTGAGGGCATTGTTATATGGGGGCAGCATTATTAGATATGTTCATATTGGAGGAGAGGCTAGAAATTCTCCTACTAATATTCATAACTAAATTCTTAAACACTATGCGGGGTGGGTAGCAGGAACGTACATTAATTATAACTACGTCTATCGTTGGGCTTTCTATAGGATTTGTATATA
>NC_068988.1:78739663-78741204 GCF_001194135.2 Octopus bimaculoides
GTAAGCATGCTTCTTATCTCATATCTACACCTGCACCTGCACACACACACACACACACACACACACACACACACACACATATACACGTATGATGTTTTTTGTGTATTGGTTTATATTTCAGGAGATATGAAAGATTAAAACACTTGATGATAATCAGCAAACAACCGAGTAAGAAACTCTACTTTGATATCGTTAGTAAATGTTTGACTCTGAAGAAGTTGAAGTCGCGGGAAGTCTTTGATCAGAAAATGCGTAACATGAGGACTGACCTTCATACAGAACACTTAAAGGATGAGGTGACAAATGAGGTCGATGTTGAAAAGAGTATGGGTTTTGAAAACGATAGGTGGTCAGGTTAAGCTGTGGAAACAATTTCTGTGAAAGCGATACTTCTGTGAACTGTCTTATTAACGAAGATTGATGAGTAAGAAGACACCGTACCAAAAGTGTTTGAACATTAGGCGCTGAGTGTGTGAACTCTTCAAATGAAGTACAACAAAGTGCGATGTTGCAATGAAAAGAAAATGAAGAAATTGATAACCTATCACTTGTAAATTAACTGTGGATTTTTAATGAAAATATTTTTATTCTATTGAAATAGTTTTTGTTCACTATTAGATTATGAATTATATAGGAATTTATGATTTACTGCTTTTATTCTAAATATATTGCTCTCACCTATTTTTTTAACATATTCTGAATACATGCATCTACGTTCATTGAATTGTAATAAAGTTTTAGCGTTTAACGATGCATTATACATTGGCTTTTGAGTATCATTGGCATATTTTATAATGTTTATATTCAATTCATTGGATGTGTGTCAAGTTAGGATTGAAAACTGAAACACGGAACTGAAGATAATATGGAGGTGAGAGGGTGCTATGATGTGTAGCAATAAGCGACAAATTGATCAGTTTTATTTGATGTGAAATTTTGGAAAGTGAACCTAGAGATGTAATGGATCAATTGCCAAAACATATATCAAACACATTTTATGGATTCCAGTGTTCTAAAGATATTTGGAATCCAAGATGAAATATGAGAAAATGTATTAAATCAAGCATAAGATCTCGACTAGTAAAGTTAACAATTGAAATCCAAAAAAGACGAAGGCGTATTTTCTAAGTGGTTTAATTTTGTCTCCTACTGTGTAATATAGTTTTGATCTCTGTATCTTAGATATGAAAGAGAGAAACCAAAACCTGATCTAGCCATAACGAAAGAAACTCTGAAACATCTAATTTTCATAAATAGCTAATCGGTTGTTGTAGGATATAATTTTACAATTTGCTTTTATTGCTGTATTTATGGCTTACATCTCCGAATCCCTGTTTATGTTTAATATACTCAAGTGTATTATTAGAGCAACCTTTCTCATTATATTTAGGTTGAAAGAGATATTTGATAATATGATAATGCACTCCCATATGACAATGGTCTCCTATTTACATCCACCCACAAACCTACTCTGAGTTTGAACAACAATAGCTACAACAAAAACTAAAACAATAACATCCTCCTCCTCCTCCTCTTCCTCC
>NC_068988.1:78741268-78743468 GCF_001194135.2 Octopus bimaculoides
CACCACCACCACCACCACCACCACCACCACCACCGCCATCGCCGTCATCGTCGTCGTCGTCGTCATCACCATTATTATTGAGTGAGAGAGCAGTGCATGCCATCAAAGTGACAATGGGGTAAAATATACGAAGCGCATTATACCCATCATGACTACCCGTCTGATAAGGGTACACCAGCCACATGCATCACATGGTGATCTCATATCAAGATAAACAGTGCATGACCTTGCAGGTAGGGCCCAGTTAGAGATCGAATAGCCCATCCCACTCAGACGGTCCTTGAATAAGGATTGTTTAAGGAGTGTTTAAGGGTTGTTTAAAGATGCTGAACGAAACAGCCATGTTTCCAGAGGTAAATTATACAAACCCCAAAGAATTCCTCTTAACACATGGCTATGATGCTCCCCCACTACTTCTGCTCATCATCAAAGATACACATATCGTCAGCCACCAAGGGACATGCTCAAATGGTTACGGTCAAACAACTGACAAGCAAATCTGTGTTATTGAGCAGAATATTTACACCAAGACAAAACATGTACATAATAAAACTTCCAGTCAGTTAAGATCAGAAGCCATGAGAGCCAGTGCCTGGTACTGCATCAGGGTATTTATTACTATTATTATTATAATCATCATTACTATTATTATTATTAACAGCAACAACCATCCCGCTACCACCAACAACAGTTATAACTATTTCTGCAGCTAACATTTTCCCTGCTAATACACCTAAAGTGTGCCTATAATTGTCGCAACTGAAATGTCATTTCAATGCCTCCCACGACTATGAATACAGCAACAAATACAAGTACCATTACTAACATGGATAATAATAATAATAATGATAAGAAGAAGAAGAAATAAAGCACAAGGCTAGTAATTTTGAAGGGAGAGGGTTAGCAATACCATCGGCACCAGTACATGATTGATGCATTATTTTGTAAACCTGGGAGGGACGAAAGACGCGCTTGATTTCGATGGGATTCGAACTTAGAACGTAATGAAGTGAAACTCATTGACACAAACATTTTCTGATGCTCTACCAATTCCACCATCTCACCGCCTTAACAAGAATGGCTTCTGATCTGGGCTCAAGTTCAGCAATGTTTGAGTGGCGAGAAGATTAATCAATATTATCAACTGCAATGCTTGACTGAGACTTTATCTTATCGACCTTGAAAGGAGGAAAGTTAAGTTGACCTCGGTGAAACGTGAACTTAGAACATAAAGGGAACATCGCAATACCCAAAGATAATTCGTTTTAACCACAGTATGGTATTTGTCGTTGTAAATGATGATGATGATGATGATAATGACGATGACGATGACGACATATAAGCCGAAATGTTCTGTAAAGACTTGATAGTTAAGTAGCTCCATGTTTAAGGTCTGAAAATTCCCTATTTCTTCCACCTTACTAATGGTACGAAAACGTACAAGAAATAGCAGCAAATGCTAACTCAAATCGCACCTATTCTAGGAATGAGTTGGGTGGCGTTGCATAACGCAGAGTCCTAAACGCATTGTGTCTACAAATAAGTAGAGATGGCCACGACGAGGACACTGACGGTCAATCTAGGACTAACAATAATAACTAATATCAATTTATTTCATAAGACGGTGAGCTGGTAGAATCGTTAGCACGCTTAGCGACATTTCGCCCGCCTTCACGTACTCAGTTGAAATTCCGACTTTGCCTTTCATCCTTCGGGGTCGATAAAATAAGTACCAGTTGAGCTGTAGGGTTGATGTAACCGACTTACCCACTACCCCGAAGCTGCTGGCCTTGTGCCAAAATTTGAATTCAATATTAATTTTTTTGATGGACGCAAGGCATCCTCTTTTTGTGATAGGGAGATATACTAGATTGTATGGACACCAGTATGTAAGCGATATCATATTTTATGTGTCTCAGGAAGAATGAATAGCAAAGTTATCTTCGGTGGGATTTGAACACAAATGGCTTTGTTATTGCAGTGTTCTACTGTAGTAGTAGTAGTAGTAGTAGTAGTAGTCAACATTAAAATTTCCACATGATTTTACTGCATCCGTTGGTTTAGAGTTCTTTATTGTGTATACTATTCCTTCATTAACACCACTTTCCTCCTCCTCCTCCTCCACCTGCTCCTCCTGCCCCCCCTTCACAGTACTTTTCCTACCACCTTTGTAATTTTTATTTTTTACCACTCTTCTTTC
>NC_068988.1:78744769-78749836 GCF_001194135.2 Octopus bimaculoides
GACAGAGAGGGAGAGAGAGGGAGAGAGAGAGAGAGAGAGAGAGAGAGAGAGTGAGTGAGAGAGTGACGAGGAGCTAATGCTTGTGCGTGAAGGGAACCATGTTTGAGAAAGAAAAAGAAAAGAAGTAAGAAAAGATTTCTTAGGATTAACTTGATTTCTATCTTTTATTAGAAGCCGAAGCTTTTGGAATCGTTGTACATTACTGATTATTTAAACGAGTGAAGAAAAAAAGCAGCGTGGAAATGTATGAGCAAAGCTATTTATAAACATACCTAAATATGGTTGGCCAACAGAATTTCATTGTTTGTGGGGGGAAAAATCATTATATTGATATCACATATTCGTGTAGTTAATTGCTATACCATACGCATCAAATTTTCGTCTATTGACACGTGATATTTTCATCTATTCAACACGTGCAAAATCTAACAAAAGCAAAATGTTTATTGTCAAGGCATTTTCAGTGTTAGTAACACACTGAATTTTTTGCCAATCTCTTATTATGTTCCAGTCTAACATAATCCATTTGTTAAAAAATATCCTATTTAACCACTTGTATTCGACAATGTATGTGTGCACATATTACCAATATCTATCTATCTATCTATCTATCTATCTATCTATCTATCTATCTATCTATCTATCTATCTGCCTGTCTGTCTGTCTGTTTGTTTATCAATGCACAATACACAATACACACATATGTGTGTGTGAATATGTGTCTAGGTATATATATGTGTGTATGTATGTATGTGAGTATATATGTCTGTATGCATGTGTGCGAGTATGCTCGACTACGATGGCATTCTATAAATTAGTGGCGAGCAAAATCGTTTATTTTCTCAGGGACTATGTTTCGTCTGTACCAGAGAAGCTTCCGGACAGTGACCGAACATAATTTACAAAAATCCCAAACTGGGCAGGGATACAGCATAACCAGTTCGAGATTCTACAGGCATGGACGTGCCACAGATGTGCACGAAACCTCTCTGCTCTCATTCGCCCAGTGCTCGAGCATTCCTGGCCTACGGCGATAGTCAAACACTTGCTTTTACATGGAAAATGAATTCAGCCAAGTATATTCTGTTGTATGGTTTTATATCTCGTTGGATAAACTGTGATTCTCATTTTTCGGAGAAAAGAAAAAAAAATGTCAATAATATGCTTGGACCGATTAATTCAATTATATATTTCGTTACAAATGTATGGTGTTGGATTAAATGCAAAAATCAATAGGTTGACCTCCCTTCTACAGCAGTGGTCAAACAGAAGATATAAAGCACCACACTAAACGTACTCATGATAAGGTTTCGAATTTCTGTCTTCGTTGGAATTTCATCAGCGTTCTACCTTGCATTATATTCTCTGGAAGACAAAGGAGAGAGAGAGAGAGAAAGGAGAGAAAGTGGGAGAGAGAAACAAGGAGAGAGAGGGAGAGCAGCAAAAGAAGGTATAATTCCATTCTACTCTCTATACAGTACTGCTGAGAGACTTGAATAATTATTTTCTTTATCTTTTACGACCCAGTTTCACTCCTCGTTTGAAGTATTTTCAACTTCACTAAATACATCGATATCCTTAGCAGTTGGTAAAAAATAAATATGCACACCACTAATTTTCATTTCTCGTCTCATTAAAAAATTTCAAATCCATTGTGCATATTCAAAAGAAAGCAATTATTACTGTGACATAAAATTAATCAAATATTAATAGTTGAATACATCTTTGAAGGTTTATTTCATTATTCATAGATGATAGTCTGAAGATACTGATCGTGTGAGAAATCGTGGTGTCTGTGATGGCCACGCTGACAGGATAATTACACATAAGACGTGCTTATTTTTCCAGCTTCCATATGTAGAATTGAGAATTGCTGCAACAGCAACTGTAATTCAGTAGAGTAGATTCTGTAGACAATAAGTGGTGTCTCTGACAACAGCGTTTCTCTTTATATTGTTTCTGACTACCTTGATACTGGTTTTTGGTATGTTTACTAAAACCGGTATGAAAATATAAAGGAGAGAAAGAGAAACTACTGTGTAAAAAGAATGGGGAGTGGATAGAATGGGAGATAATTATAGGGGTTGTGAGAGAGGGGACATATAGTTAGAGGGGGAGAGAATGTGAGGCAGAGAGTTGGAGGGGAGAGAATGCAAGGCAGAGACTTAGAGGGGAAGAAAATGTAAGGCAGAGAGCTAGAGGGGGTGGAGTTTGCGACTTATAATCAAGGAACGAGAGAAAAATAGTCAGAAGGAGGCTTATCAAGCAAGAGACGTTAGTAAAATATATGACCAGTATTTCATAGTTTCTACACATATTTCACTAAACACTGCAGCACACTGAATCCGTTTTCTTTGTTTCTTCCTCTTTACATACGTTTGTATATTACTGATATTTCAGAGACTAGCATTTAAATATATACACGGATATGTGGAGAGAACATGCATGCATATGTACGCATGCCTCCATCCATCCATCCATCCATCCATCCATCCATACATACATACATACATGCATGCATGCACACATACATACATACATACATACATACATACATACATACATACATACATACACGATTAGTGCTGAAACTAGCAACACCACCACCACCAACGAAAACAGCACTACAGCACCAGTAAACTATCCGAGAAGACGTAAATACTCCTCTTATATTACTTGAACTTTACATCTAAACTAAGATCTACTTCGATGCTATGAAAAAGCTTGTGAAGACCCTTCTATCGGATATATGAAGCGGTTAGAAAAATACTAAGACGAATCATAACTCCAGCTTAAGCACCTTTGGTGCGAAACAATATCGATAACAAGCATCTTTTTTAAGAAAAAATGATTTGCTCTCGTAGTATAAACCGACCTTCTCAAAACATCGTGAACAGGCCAACACCTGCCAGAAGAGAGATCAAAAATAATGTAAACAAACCACGGCCATCACTAAATTCCCGTGTCTCGCCAAACGTTGCTGAATCAACAGAGACAACTGTAGAATATATTTAATTTCTAAATATTCCGAAACCCCAGTTCATAGAAAAGTTTTCCACTTTTTCGAAACTAACGTTATATAATAGGCCATTCTTAAGATTAAGAAAAAATCCATCAACTACAATGTTGAAAGTTATCGACGATGTCGCTGGAGAACAATTGAAATCATTTGATGTTAATTACATGGAATCATTTGATGCTAATTACCCTCATATAGACAGCTGCTAGAACTCTTAAAGAACATCTAAGGAAAATCTACAATATACATGGTAACGAAAGTACTAAACCGAAACAACCTAGATGGAAAACAAAAAGTTGAAGAAAACATCAACAATCTACGCCACCGTATTGGATGGTTCACCACGATCATAAAATATAAGAGGAACAATGAGTTAACACTGAATCAGCTAATTCTTATAAAACAAATTAACAGACCTGTATGATGACAACATAGCTCTTGAGAGGAAGTTAATTGCTCTAAAACACGAACTCGGAACTTTGAGCGAAAATCGTCGCTACTGCAAACAAATTTTTGAACGAGTCCGTATAAATCACAAGTTTGCTTCTAAACCACAGACAATATATAAAGAGATGAGGAAAAAAAATATTGCCGTTAAGAAAGCCCCATCTCAAGATCTTGAATCATTCTGGTTGAAAATCAGGAACGAAAAGAGGAATCTTAACCTCAATGCATCGTGGCAAAATGCAGTAAAGAGAGTGCTATACCAACATCAACAGTAGTATGGAAGGTCAGACTGACATACCAAATTGGCTTGCTATAGCACGGACGAATTTTGTGTTGCCTAAAAATTACATGCCCATTATGTACAAACTGTACACAAGCTGCCTCAACCAATTCCTGCAGGATAATTGTGAGTCTAACAACATAGCGACTGATGAGTAGGCCGGTGGAAAGAAGGGAGTGTGGAGATGTTCCGAACAACTTCTGATAAACAAAGCTGTACTTTCTGGGGTAAAAACACCGTAGGAGCTTTACAACAGTATATCTTGATTATAGGAAGGCATTTGACTTTATTTCTCACTCATGGCTACTGAAGTGTCTCTTTTTGGCAAAAGTGTCTCTACTTTAATTGCTGCCACGGTGAGGCTCACAAAAACCTGAGGCACAATCCTCACGCTTAAAAGAAAGACTGGAACGACCGTCTCCAATGCCATAAATATTTCAAAGAGTATATTCCTGGGAGTCTCTCTGTGCTTCTGTTCATTTTGGTGTTAAATACATTATCATTCCTGTTACAAAAAACAAACGGTTACATGTTAGGGTCTGCAACTGCAAGAGATACGTGGTCTGTTCAATAAGTATCCAGACTATTGCTATAGTAACGAAGCTAAAGCACGAAGGTTGGCACAGATTAACTTTGAACTCTGCTGTGCATGCGCATTAAGTTCTAACGTTCTGGCTCACTTCTGCTGTTTACAGCAGTGCTTAGAAGTAACGTGTGCAGAGTGTGATCATCACATTGATCATGACAGAGGGAGTTGAGCTTGTTGATACCTGCTCAGAGGCTCACACAAAGTTTTCAAAAAGTTTTCATCGTTCTCGACACAATCAAGATCTTGTACAACTGAAACCTGAGTCTCTTTTGGTCAAACTTTGCAGAGACGCGTCTCATACCCAAATCTTCAGTGATAATGGATTGAACTGAACCGTAACTAATCTGCACATCCTCTGATAACTCTGACAAATTAATCTGCAATTTAGACACTTATAAAAATGAATGCTCAACTACGTGTATATAAATATAAGCAAACTAACATTATCTTACAGTACACATTTCAACTCTCATCAAAAGATTAAAATAAAGCAAATGTGGGTTCGATGTAGGTATCCCATGGCTGTTTGTTGACAAATTCTTTCTGTTTTGTAAGGTTAATTTAATGTTCTAACGCCATTTCTGCATTTGAAAATAAATTGTCATCTCATGTGTATCGTACAGTACACATTTCAATGCTCGCAAAAAAATGTTTGTTAATATTTATATACACGTAGATATACACATGCATCTTAAAGATAAAAGATACATACATATATATACATATATATAT
>NC_068988.1:78750028-78750634 GCF_001194135.2 Octopus bimaculoides
ATTGGAGTCAACAAGAAGGAGTAGGGTTAGACATTAATTTTCAGTTACTACAATTGTTTCTATGCAACGTAGTTGTCCAGGCGTGCAGGTGCTTGATTATGTAACTATTTCCTTGCATTATCAGATATAGTCGTGTTTTCTCAGGCGCTATGTTAATATCTCCGTAAGTTCAAATTGTCGGTCCTTCAGCAAATTTCCTTCAGTAACAACACACCTTGATAGACTCAGTGGCTACTACTAACTTCAGGCCACGACAGACAGAGAGGGTGATCTTGAAGCCGAGAATTTGAACTTGCAATATTTACATATCGCCTGAGGAATAGATCTCATAGGAATAGATCTCATAGGAATAGATCTCATAATGCAGAGAAACGGTTCTATAGTCAAGTACCTCCGCGCCTGGAGAACTACATTGCGTAGAAACCATTGTAGTGATTGAAAACGAATGTCCATCCGTACTCCTTCTTCTTGACTCTAGTTTTTTCAATTATATGTTGATCGGTGTGTGTAGGGTGCATGTGTGTATATACGTACGTAGATATGTATATGTGTGTGTGTGTGTGTGTGTGTGTGTGTGTGTGTGTGTGTGTGTGTGTGTGTGTGTGT
>NC_068988.1:78751200-78756337 GCF_001194135.2 Octopus bimaculoides
TGGTTGCTTACCAACAACATGGATCCGGGTTCAGTCCCACTGCGTGGCATCTTGGGCAAGTGTCTTCTACGATAGCCTCGGGTCGACCAATGCCTTGTGAGTGGATTTGGTAGACGGAAACTGAAAGAAGCCTGTCGTATATATGTATATATATATATATATATATGTATGTGTGTATGTGTTTGTATGTCTGTGTTTGTCCCCCCAACATCGCTTGACAACCGATGCTGGTGTGTTTATGTCCCCGTCACTTAGCGGTTCGGCAAAAGAGACCGGTAGAATAAGTACTAGGCTTACAAAGAATAAGTCCCGTGATCGATTTGCTCGCCTAAAGGCGGTGCTCCAGCATGGCTGAAGTTAAATGGCTGAAACAAGTAAAAAAAAAGTAAAAGAGTATGTACATGTATAAATTGTTCTTAATCGAAACAAGCAGTAAGACAGAAGAAATGAACTTGAAATGTACAGAGAAAATCTTAGTATTTATTTAGATCTTAAAATATATAAATACACTTGACTGGTTTCACATTTGATTTTCAAAAGTGTATGCTACATGGAGTTTATTTTGAAATCTAAAGGAATTCTAATATTCTCTCTATGTATTTTGAACTTCATTTCATACATATGTATATGCACACACATATATATCTTTATATATATATACATACATGTATATATGTGTGTGTGTGCGTGTGTGCATATATATATTGTTTATTATTATTATTATTATTATTATTATTATTATTATTATTATTATTATTATTATTATTATATATATTCATACGCACACATACACACGCATAGAAAAATATATATGTATGTATGTATGTACATACGTTCAAGTATTTACATATCTGTGTGGTAGATCATCACTAGAACACTATCTTTATTACGGTGCCAGCCAGCAATATGTTTCGTATTATACAGGATTAATTGTTGTTTACTCCCAACGAACGGAAATAATTCAACATGGTGCTTCTGTATAAATATGTATGTCGTTTGTGTTAGATTTATGTGCATGTGGGGTCTAGCCTTCAGGTGAATGTATTCTCAACTTCTTATTCATTTGGTGAAGGTTTGTTTAGCTTACTTACCTTCTATGGCAAAAACAGAGCAACATACTTTACCATTGTTTCTAGAAAACCGGCATACAAGATCGTAGGCTAAAAAGACTGCGATCTCTTGTTGTTGTGGTCTCTTTATATCCTAATAGATACTGAAAATGTATCTGCACTAAAAGTGATTATAAATATATTTGTGCATATATTTGTGTTCATAAGTGTTCAAATTAAGATTCACTATCTTCTGATCGCAATAATAATTAACTACTATTCATCAGGTACAAGGCTTGCCAACAAGATCATATCATAATTCATGAATTTAGCAACCGAATAACCATTAGTGATTATTTCATTGTTCGGAACACTCATCATCAGACAAGTCCTTAGATAAATTAGAGTTCTTCACTCAGCACCATACCAAACACTTGCGGTTTTCTTTTTCTTACTTTCACCGTATCACCTGTTCCTGTTATTCGTAAGTGGCCATACGTGGTCGTAACGTGTACTTTCCATAACTTAAGAGTGAATCCTACCTTACGATATTTACGCGCGTATATAACGTATTGTAACACACACACACACACACACACACACACACACATACATGTTTATATATATGTATGTGTATGTGTATGTATATGTGTGTATGCGTTCATTCACCAGGAGCGATAAATTACGTAACTCTATAGAGGTGTAGAGTATTCTTCAATACATTATCACTGAAAGGCTCCTATTTCCAGTGCTCTGAGTTTATTTGTTTCCGATCATCAGCCGATATTCTGAGTCTGCTTTTCTATTGAAATATTCACTGTGTATTCTTTTTATTATGAAATGAACATTCGAAGAAAAATCTTGTTTTATGTTCTTTTGTTTTAAAAATAACTTGTGAGTGACACGTACAAAAACGGCTGCTTCAAGCTCACGCTTTTATTTCATTTCTGGTACCCGTCGGAATATTCCAAAAAAAAAAAAAGAGAAAAGAAAAAACGTTTTAAACTTTATACGAGCAAAGTCACTCTAATAACTTGCCTCATGAAATTGCGTCGTTGAGAAATGTATTGAAGTAATACTTTTGACATTTAAAAAAATACTGAATGTGTGAGACGCTTATGTGATTTCTGTACACACGTGCAAATGCTTATTTACACACGTATACACATTTATACGCACTTGTATACACGTAATTATATATGCGTGTACATATACGTACATGCATATTCACGTATATGGACACATGAACACACACACTCACTTATTAAAGTGTATATCAATTAAACATTTCTGAACAAATATTTTATTTCCTGAACTGAGTCTAAATTACCGGAGACCGGTATTTACTTAAAAGGTACTTAGCTCCGTGCATACAAGGCGCTAGCAGTTTGGTCCTTTGGTTCAAACTAATAGTCTTGAGTCAAAGTTCTTGATTTTATGCTTAAAGGCCACACTACATTTTGATCTCAAGCCAATGTTCCTGTATGGCTACACCTTATTTACAATCGCCCAAGCAATCGTGAATTGATGTGAACTCACATCACTCAAGAACCCTATGAATTTCGACAAAGTAGTAGCCCATTTTCCATCGAGGCTGACAAATGAAACTTTGTGCATATAAAAACGTTGTATGAAGCTTACTTCCATTGCCCCAGTATGTATTTTAGATCAATCTCTACTGCCTGATTCTACCTTTGCCAGACAGTTACCATCTACTGGGAAGTTCTCAACAATTCTAAAATTGCAGGATCTTTGGAGACCAGCTGTTTATCTCTCTTTTCCATTCAGCTTTGCAGCATTATAAGCTCTGATATAACATCCTAAAGTCTCCCAAATGGTATAATTAATCTGAACACAGTTCCTATTCTGTATATTACTATACTTATGACCTGGTGAAAAATAGTTGTCAATTAAATTAAGGAATACTCTAGCTTTATCAGTTCTTACTGTTGGGTTAAACACTTGGTTTTACTATACAATTTTTTTCTATTCCTATTTTTACATTGTGCGTTCCCCGTGCTTTTTACTTAACTAATCTTATCGGAAAACCCACTATTTCTTAGCTGCTCCCATAATAATACCTAGCTGTTCCCTTTTCATCGTAAAATATCTTAGCCGCTCACTAATATTGTCAATGAAGTTCCTCAAGATGCAATGTGGGTGATTCGATTGTCCATTGACTTCTCATTTGGTTTGTGGTATGATCTGAATCTAGTCTTGATGTTGCGTCAAGAAAACTAACGTCGATGAGATTAATATCTACAACAATACTAAGTCCTATTTCCTGAAATACTTTAATTTTTTTCTAAATCTGTCTAAAATGTGACCGTTGCAATTTTCCGCCAAGATGAAGCCATCGTCACGATATAAACGACACTCCATTTCAGGAAGTATTTTCCCTCAATGAATTTAGAATATCTAGCCCAATAATTTCACTCACCTGAGCTCCATCATATCCACCCATATACGCAACGAATAATTCGTTCTCGTTATTCTTAACCCATGTCTTGCTATCAAAAAGCAGTTCTGATTTTCTTGAGTGCATATTTACATCGATGCCCAACATACTAATATCAGTCATTGTTTGCCTACATGCATGTGTGTGTATGTATGCATGCATGTATATATGTGTGTATGCATGTGTGTGCGCGTGCGCGTGTGCATGCGTGTTTATGTATGTATGTATGTATGTACGAATGCCAGCTGTAGCGAAATTATTGCAAATGTGGACATAACTTATTTTATTAACTGATATGCAGCGTTGAAATTGCATATATTGGTAGAGGAACTCTTTCTCTTTAGAAATGTATTACTCTGCATAGTTTCTTTCATAAGCAATGCGTTACCCCATCAATGAGCCCAACTCTCGATTCCTCTTTGAAATACTCAAATATGATCTCTCGCACCCTCTTTCTCACAGGCACTTTCATTTTGTGGTGCTTTCAAATCGTTGTCTCCGAAGGCTGGTTTACATTTAGAATAACAAGTAGAAGGCGAAGGGTGTTAAACTGGAGTTGCTTGATGGATGGGGGAAGAGTGACCAATCCAATTTGTCAGTTACTTGATTTGTTACCAGGACTGAGGGTCTCCCTTGTAACAAAATGAACCCTGCTAAAGGTACTTTTTGGCTAAGCGATGATGTTAAACCGAGCAACGGATTATGTGTGACGCCGAATCGTGTGATCAAAAATAAGTGAATGCCTATATTTTTGTGGTGTTCGACATTTTAAGAACAGTCTTATTATATCGACAGATCAATTCTAAAGAAATAATGAGAGCCTATCGTCGAACTTTAATAGAAATTACATATGTAAAAGAAATTTTAGTATTTACTTTACGTAATATTTCCCATTGTAATCTTGCCAAAAGACGCTTATTAGAATTCACAATAACAGGTTTCCAGATACGAAAAGAAAGAAGGAAATTTATCATTATGGTTGGCGGACCAGTACAGTTATTTTCGGAAATGGCTGGAAATAAACTTCGAAAATCAATGTCACGTTTAGAAATCGTCTTAACCACGCTTTGTGAATTTTGGCCAGCCGTGAATTGCTAACGGCACGGCGGCTAACAAGTAAATCTTCTAATCAGTAAATTATATCGCTAGTCAATTAGTACTATCTAACTGGTTAAATAGACTCCTCTCATCATTATTCTCTTGCATTCAGTCGATGAAAATATCTATTCTGGTATTGATTTGCTATTGATCTAGTATTGATTAAGAGAATCAGATATAGTCATGTAATAATATATTCATTCTTTAACATTAGCACTAGTCTATGAATATGTGAGGCTATATATGATTAGAGTCTCATCAATTAAACCATGACAGTACAAAGTAAATTAAGTATGTCGGTAGCACAGGCATGGATTTGTGGCTAAGAAGTTTGGTCTACAACCATGTGACTCTAAGTTCAATCACACTGTGAGATACCTTAACCAAGTGACTTCTTCCATCGGCTTAAATTAAGTACACGACTTGATTAGTGTTTCGATGATGGAAACTGTGCGTAGCCGGTTCAATATATCTATGTGTGTATGTGTATGAGTATGTATGTACCTATATATATATATATATATATATATAT
>NC_068988.1:78757366-78767982 GCF_001194135.2 Octopus bimaculoides
ATATATATATATATATTTAATAACGAACCATGTAATTCACACCCTGGAAAATTTATTTCTGTAAAATGATTTTCGGTCCCCCAAAAGGGTTTTGTAGTATATTAGGAGGTCACAGGAATTCATTCAACATAAAAAAAATCCCAATGATTCCGGGATGGGGGCCCCTGTCACCCGAACCAAAATTTGCAGCATATTAAGAAGTCAGGGTACTTGATTCCATGTAAAAATCCGAGTTTTTTCCTTTTACTAATTGAAAATTGTGCAGGTATTAATCTAAAAATTTACCCTTTGTTTTTCTTTTTTTGCCATTGCTAGACAGGGGACTTCACTCATGTTAGCAAACTTACGGATTTCACCGACGTGGAAATTGGTAAAAGTTATGGTTGAACAGCGATTATTACCGCTATCCGCGGGTGCCTCGGGAAAAATAAGTTGACAAAAGCACAGCCCTGGTCTTGACCAATGTCCTCCTAAGATTGGAGCGACATGCGTGCTAATTTGTGGACGTGCATAAATTACATTCACATACACACGCACATACACACACATACACAAACACACATCCTGCCTTTTACATATATATATATATATATTGGAAGGTTTGGAGGTGATGTACAGGAATTATATACTAGAAAAAATAATAATAATCAGGTACTCAGATGTCTGGATGGTTGTACATTTACAGATATTTATTCATATGTCACATGTTTTATAAATTAGCGCCTTCACCTAGTCTTATAGGGTCATCAAATTTTATGACTCTATAAGACTAGGTGAAGGCGCTAAGTTATAAAACATGTGACATACGGCTAAAAATTTGTAAATGTACAACCATCCAGACATCTGAGTACCTGATTATTATATTTTTTTCTAGTATATATATATATATATATATGAAGATTGCACCAGGTAGGGTTGGATAAACATGTAGTCACCGCCTACGGTTGATAAATATCAAATAGGGTATTCCGGTTGTGTACACAGAGAAAACCAATCCTATAAGTACTCAGCGCCTAGGGGCCGATTGTACGTTGTTGGTATACACCAGGGTGTCCGACGTGTCGTAAATCCCTATGATGTATTTTAATTAAATGAATAATAACAGACAATGGATAATTGTCAGCTCATTACAGTTGTTTCTTACGCATTTTAAATAGAAGAATGAGATCATTACTCCATTCCAAAAACCGTAATCATCAGCTGAAACAAAATTTCAAAAGCAAAAGAATCTCTCAAGAATACAACAGGGACGTGGCTGAAGTCTGTCGAGGCTTACCATGAAATGGGAGAATGACCAACAAAAGTGGCCTTTGTGATCATTAAGGGGTGAAGTTAGGTTAAGAATTTAGATATGTGAAAGGGTGTAATGTGATATTTATGGTCAGCATCACACACACACACACACACACATATATATGCATATATATGTATATATATATATATATATATATATATATATATATATATATATATATATATATATATATATATATACACACGTTACATACATGTATACATTACATACTCTCATACACGCGCACACACACACCACACACCACACACATACATATTGTTGTGCCTGGAGAGAGTCATTACACCAATATTAACAACAAAAGCACTGGTTCAATTCCACTCTCTTATTGTTAATCCTGTAGTTAAACATCTACCCAAGTAACCAATCGGCCGTTTGTTTAACGATTGATTAGGTAGTTGGGTAGATATTTAACCAACTGACTAATGATAAAGAAATGAAATTAATATTGGCATAATGTCTCTCCCTAGACACAACACAAGTTGTTTCACCACTCGAATTCACATAAAGAATCTGGCAAGCCAAATTATAAAATGAAGTGTAACGCTCGCACGCGCACGCACGCGCACACACACACACACACACACACACACACACGCACACACACACACTTCGTAAAATAAAGATCAGAATTCCATCAGGATGTTACAGAAAAACGAGGGCAATATCTCAGTGTACTTCTCCATAATTATTGGCTTCAGTACCAGACTCTATAGATGGAGTTTCTTTGCAACTAAAACAAATCGATATCGTCTGCATTTTCTTGTAGAAATATGCAATTTAAACTATGTCTTTATTTACATTTCGGAGAAAAGATCAAATGCATTTTTTCTTGTGCTCTTGTTAATAATTTGGCAATATTAATTCTGACGTTAGCAAAGAGCCACACAATTGGTGTGGGATATTAATGTGGTACATTGATTGATTAAACCTCAGAGCAGTATTGAATTTACTTTATCACCTCAGTTTTAAAAGAATGGAAGGCAAAGTTAACTATGAAGCAATTTAATAACAGCGTAAATATACATAACTAAACAATTTAAATCATTTAAACCGACTGAAGAATTCTGGGTAGAAGTTTTTGAAAACAGTGTTGACGGGTTATATTAGTTCACAGACGAAGAAATACTTCCAAAAAGAATATGTTTTCACAAGATATATAAGATGATAGGGTAATAAGAGAGACGAAACTAAAATGGTTCGGTCTTATAATACGAACATCCAATGATAATGTAGCACTGGTGTTTCTCCATCTGGTAGTTTCGCTAAGAAATGTGGTCCTGAGTTCTATGAGGATACAAGGTTATCACACCAAGCACAGGAAAACAGAGTCTCTTATCTAAATGGGTGGTAATGATTCTGCTAACTGGAGAGAAAGAGAAGGAAGGAAACCCAGAGAAGACTGAACACCTAAGGAACTGACGAAATGACGTGGAAGGATGAAAAGTAATGTGTGAAGAGATTGAAAAGAGAAGAAAATATGAGAACTTTGTCACTCTACAGTCTTGACACATAAAGCGTATGTCTAAAAAAAATTAGAACAAAAACAATATCAACAACAAAATACTGTTTCCTTTGATACATCATGACTTTGCGTAAGATATTAAATGATGATGATGGTCGTAATGGTAGTGGTGATGCCGGTGATGATGATGATGAGGATGATGATGACGATGACGATGAAGATAATAATAATAATAATAATAATAATAATAATAATAATAATAATAATAATAATAATAATGATAAAAACAATGAGCACCCACCACAAGTTAGCCGTAGCACTCAATGAAGTTATGTCCAACCCTGTGAAAGTCCCAAAGTAGCTTCCAGAATGGATTACATATCTCTTACCAAAAACAGAAGAAACTACTATCCCCCACAAAATACCGACTTATAACATGCTTTACCACCGTATATAAGCTATTAACATCTATAATAGCGAATAGAGTATATTAATTCTTGGACAATAGGAAGTTATTCCCAGTGGATGTAAAAGGAGTTCATATGGATGTAAAGACTAATTACTGATTCATAAAATGATCATTGAAAATTGCAAATACAAACGCAGAAGGTTAGGACCGCTTGGATAGATTACAAGAAGGCTTTTGACAGTGTCCCCCATGCAGGGATCATCAAGGCCCAGGAAATTTACAAGATAGCTCCAACAATTGCGAACTTTTTAAAAGTAATCATGAATTCGTGGAGAACCACCCCCATTTTAAACCACATACAATGATGTACCACCTCTCCAGACATCAATATCACTTGTGGTATCTTTCAAGGTGACTCATTATCACCATTATTATTCTGTCTCGCTCTGCTTTCTTTATCCACACAACTGAATAATGCTATGAGAGCCTATAAGATCTTTAACCAGAAAATTAATCACCTACTCTATATGGATGATCTAAAACTGTTTGTCAAAAACGAAAAAGAATTAGAAAAGCTCTTGAATATTGCCAAGGAATTCAGCTCTGATATAGGTATAGAATTCGAACTTGATAAACTTGACAACGGCTACTGTCAAGGCAAGGAAGTCCATAAAGTCAGAAAACATAGAACTCGATACAACCGCAGTTATTCGAAACTTTCTGAGAACCAATGAAGGTGATTGTATCGTTTCTCCATAACACTAATGTCCTGGTGAAATCTTTCACCATGTTCATCAGACACTGCTCCAAGGCTATCTGCGAAGAAATCCAGATGGGAGTCCAAGAAGAGAACTTTCAGTGACATGCGACAACTCATTGCTGAGTAACATTTCAGAAGATACTTGATGCCATCCTTGTACTCCATTGCCTTTTTGTTGCCCAAGAAATTCTCACAGATCTAATTGAAAGCATTCTAGGCGGGCAGTTCCAGTTCATTGTATTGTCTTGAAGTTGACATCTTTGAGTACTTCTCTAATTTCGGGTCCGACAAAAATATCCTCTTTCAACTTCGTCTGCGTGATTTGGGGAAACTGTTCTATAATACACTCAAACCCTCTGGCATTTTTCTTCCCTTGTGTCTTTACAAATTGTTTCATCAGTCCACGCTTTATCTGCAAAGGAGGTAATAGAACATTGCATGGATCTACAAGAGATGTATTCTTGACGCTAGATAGTCCTGGCTGGTATGATGTTCTTATCTGCCAGTTTGATTCCGAATAATGTCTGTCAAATGCTCGACTATCCCATAGACACAAGAAACAACAATATCTTGTGAAACCTGACTGCATTCCCATTACCATTCCAATGACTTTTAAATCTCTACATATTTTCCATGAGTATCTTTCATAGACAATGGCGTGAAGTAAAAGTTCCATATTCTCATATGATTCATAAAGATCAACGGAGTGTGCAATAGGAATGGAGGGCTTCAAATTACCATTGTGGAAAAGTACAGCGTTTAAACTTCGTTTTGAAGAATCAATAAACAAATGCCACTCTGCAGGATCATGATTTTGATATAAACATCCGAAAAGTCCATCGATGTTACAGCAAAAGCAAAGCGGGGCTTTAACAGAAAAACACGTTTGTAGAACCACATTTTTCTGTCAAAAATAAGTTATACAAACGTCATGCTCTAGCAGATACTTCTTCAGTCTTGATGTCAACAGTTCTGCCTTATCTTTTGAGAGGGATAGATCTCTGACAGGGTCATTCAGTTCAGCTTGGGAAAATTTCTGAGGTTCAAAGCTATCATCATCAGCCACGTAATCTTCCTCAGCAGCACTATCGTGACAGTCAGCAGCATCATCTGATGTTTCAATATCATCAGCTGGTGGAAATGGAATTGGCAGACTTCCATTGTGAGGCACAGGTCTCATTGCAGAATCCAAATTGGAATACACAATTTTGTGTTTGTTTTTCATAGAAAATCCTGTGACATTTACTTTCCAAAAATAAGTCACTAGAATGGATTTTCGGCTCCCTCCATATCATTGGGATGGTAAAAGGCATGGACTTCTTATTGAACCAGTCACGTAAGTCATTGAGCAGATGACATGTGGTGCCCATAACTTGTCCTGATCTCCAAGAGGACAAAGTATAGCTTATAAATCTTCTTGATCTCTTGTGTTATTGTACGTTTTTGAGCTTTCACAATAAATTGTCCACAAACATAGCAAAACGCATCAAGACGATTTCAACACTGTCTTGATGTTGTTAACACTGTAAAACAAGTAAGGAAATAGATACAAAGGGTTATACTTATATTGAATTTGAGATGATGAAATATCTCATCAGACCAATTATGACTTGACAATTTGAGATGTTGAAATACCAATTTCATCAGACAAATTTAATTTATGATGATGAAATATTGCATCTTAACTATGCAGCAATGTATTGCCTAGTTAATTTTAAAGGTATTTTTCCATGATGTAAATGAAATACACGCATACACGAATTTCTATATAATGCATGAGCTAAGACCAAAAAACTTTCTTATCTTGAAAACTGTACGTGATGTCAAAAAACTAATTGTATATTTGAAATCAGCATTAAAAACTGCACTAAATACACCTTGACATATGCTTGATGTGTAATAATAACAGCAACAACAATAATAATAATCCTGTCTACTATAGGCTCAAATTTTGGTGGAGGAGAATAGACAATTACATCGACCCCAGCGTTTCACTGATAATAACTCAGAACGTAGCGGCAGACGAAATACTTCTAAGCATTTCATCCGGCGTGCTAACAATTCTTATTTCTTTATTGCCCACAAAGGGCTAAACATAGAGAGGACAAACAAGGACAGACAAAAGGATTAAATCGATTACATCGACCCCAGTGCGTAACTGGTACTTAATTTATCGACCCCGAAAGGATGAAAGACAAAGTCGGCCTCGGCGGAATTTGAACTCAGAACGTTAGCGGCGGACGAAATACTTCGAAGCATTTCATCTGGCGTGCAAACAATTCTGCCAGCTCGCCGTCTTAAATAAACAAGCAAAACCTGATATTAGTCTCATGGAAGGATATTTATGGTGAACGATAGAGTATTTCCTGTGAATATCGGCCATTTCCACTCGCTGTATTTACAAAACACTTGTTTTATTTTTCATTTTTGTTGTTGGTTGAGATATTCGACACATACAAACCAAATTACAAGTCAGACAATTCTTTTAATGACATTATGCTTAGAGCACATACTTGTATCACATACTCACACACTCACACACATACACACGCACGCACACACTCACACACACACACACACACACGCCATACGCATACACATATGTATGTATGTGTATATATGCATCTGTGTGAGTATGTATATTTATATGGATATACGCATACATTTGAAATACATGCATAAATACATATATACATATATCCATGACTACAGAGAAACATAAGTGTATATAACATAAATATATACATACATGCACACATGCATTCATATATACGAACATGGGGTCACTTCTATTACGACATTTACAAATGTATAATGGCTTTTAATGTGTCAAGATAAAAATTACTCTGGTCTCTTTCAAGAGAAAAGTAAAACGAAATACATAAAGAGATGAGCAGGAATCCGCTTCAGTAAACTCCCCTCTCTCTCTCTCTCTCTCTCTCACTCTTTGTCCCTTGTAAACCGTTTGCTAAATGAAATAAATACTTGCCAACAAAAGTTAATGACCGGAGAAAGGAGAGGGGTGAGAGAAGCTTTCATAAAAAAAATAACAGACCCATTTTCTTCCGGTCTTTGCTTACTTTGGAAATTCTTAACTTCTTAAGGAAATTATATAAGCGCGCGCGTGTGTGCACGAGTGTGTGAATGTGAGCATGTATGTATGCATGCACACACAAACACACACACGCACACACAGATATAGTTGTATATTTTTGAACACCCTTATTCAAACACATTCGCACATGCATACTTGTATGCACACGTATAAATGCGTGTGATTATGTATACTCAAACATACACTGATCCATATACATATGTATGTACTTATATAAATACGTGTGCGAGTGTGTGTCTATGTATATCAGTGATTAATGCAATTGGTCATGTTTTGACATAAGCCACTAACTCCCACCCCATCATCACCACCAAACCCACACATCTACTCGGCTTATCCTAAATAATAAAATCAATTAAGCGAATATTTACAAAATGATATTTTCTGTGTGCTGTGAGAGGAAATGTGTACGATTGTCAAACAGAACAACGACTTCCGTTCCCTCTGTTTTATTGCTGCACAAGTGTGTCAATACATCCCCAGATTTGCTAGGACAGATTTGCCGTTGCATTGTAGGGGAAAACCCGAAACCCTAACTTGCTTCTTGGTTCTTTATTTAGCACTACATCAACTCTGATCGAATTCATGAAGAAACGAATCATAGCAGATACAGTTATATCCTATATTCAATCATCGAATGACTTGGTCATCATATTTCAATGTTTTTCCTTTACTAATGCATTTAGGAGCAATGTGGGGGAAAACTTTACTTATGTTTCCAGTATGTCGAACAGAGATTTTACCAATGACTTCGTGCTGGGTATTTTGTTTATATGATCAAAGATAAGACGAGTGTACATTCATGCCTGCCTCGAGTCAGCGACCACTGCAGTTCTGGTTGTAAATTAAAACTACTTTCAATGTTGTATGATTTTTATATATATCTGACCTTTATAAAAAGGAAAGGAATTACTTTAAAAACAAATCGATATAACATCCTTGTTATTTTATGTCTTTGCATCGTCCATTTCATGTTTGTTTTTCTTTGGTGGGACTTTTTTCTGCGATTGCCTTAAGCATTACTCTTTGTCATCACGTTTGTGTCCAGCCTTTTAGTTAGTTTTTCTTTTCTTTGTTATTTCTCAATTCTTCCTGCAACTATTACTTTTAGACTGCTTTATATTTTGGTTTGCTTGAGAACATAAATCATTCTTTTTATTCGTTTTTCTTTTCTTTTACAGGTTATTCTTCTCTAGACATTTTTGTACTTCTATTATAGATATTTCATAATAGGTTTTTAGCTGCAGAAAGCCCCTACTCGTACGGTACTTTTGGTAAATATATTCTTTGTGTCTGATTGGCAGTTGTATTCTGAATGCAATGACTGTTTTCATTTTCCTCCCACTTAGCCTCCAGTTGAATGTGTAGCAATAGCTTGTTACTGGAATAGCTAGTGTATTTATTAGCCCTTCAATTTATTGCTTGTTGTTACTTAAAACCCTGTTTTAAGTATTAAAATTTATTGTAACTTAAAATTCTGTTTTAAGTATTAACCTGGTACAATTATAATATTTCATCTTAATCTTTTCTTTCATTTTTCTGTGTTTACTCTGTCTACGTCATTACTACTTACCTAACACATTATTAGCAACTTCAATAATTTTTCTTTCTTCAAAAATTAAGGGGTGCACTTTCATAAATCCACTGAAATCGACATTCATTATTATAATTCAGAGATTGATTTATGTATCTTTATGAACAGTGATCAGTTACAATGATTAGGTCAGTAACTTCAGAGGTATGACCTTATGCTGAGGTTATAACATTATTATTATATATATCAGTCTACATTAAGTACTGTGGATTTGTATATTTTAAGATAATAGAGTGAGTTGGAGGGATATACAGCCCGTATTTGCTGTACATTGTTAAACGCATCCAAGACGAGGTTGACATAGAAAACTCATGTTTTCTCCCTTGAATTTATGAACACATCACATGTTGTGCATATGAAAATGAAGTGTTAAACATGTGACATGTTTATTAACATATTTGTGGGCCGGTAACAAATCAAGTTCTGATATACTGTAAAGTAATCATATTTTGATCAGCTTACTAATGTTTTTGCATATATATTGCCACGCTGCTTCCCTAGTTCAGTCAATTAAAAGATCTGAAATACTCACTCAGAGTTACGATTCAAAACGTCTAACCCCGTATTGCAATAAGATACAAATACTGTTTATTGAGTTCTTTCCGTTTAGTTTCTGGTTTGGAGCGTGCGTACTTTCGCAGGTGTATACGGAAACACACGCGCGCGCATACAAATACATACAGATATAGCGCAATGAATCGGCAAATAAATAAATATGCATATATGTTTGCATATATAACTCAAGACGTGAAACATGTAACTTTAGGCTAACAATGTGGTCAGGTCGTAAATAAACCCCACCCCTACAAAAAATACACAGCAAAATACTTGGCTTATTCAAGAAATAAATCAACATGATCAAGCGTAAAATATCTTCAGAAGGCATGCGCTCACATGCTTTCATACGTACAAATATACATACATACATCATACACACAGGCATGACATGTATACATATGTGTGTACACGTATATTGATACACACGCAGAAAACAATTCATTAGCAATTATTATCGTAATTCCCCAATGCAACTATAAAGACATTTTATGTGAACACTTGAGAATACGTGTTCACATGCACTAAGGGTATAATTTCTCACGCAACCACACACACACGCCTACACACACGCCTACACACACATGTACATACATCTATATATACATATATATATATATGTACATAAATGTATATGCTCATATATATGTATGGATATATATATATATATATATATATATATATATATATATATATATATATATATATATTCACACACATATATATTCATACATGTATCTATCTATCTATCTATGCACACATACATACATACATACATACATACCTCTGTAGTCGAAACATTTACTTCAGGCAAAAAGTGCGGTCGGGCTGTAAATATATCAGGCTTACACACTCTCACATTACACAAATATACATAGACATGAGTACACTCACTGACACACATGCGTACACACATGTACACACTGTCATATACTGAAACAGTAACAGCTGTCGTCTCCCATTTTATACAGCAAATCAACGTGATCAACCGTATAATGACAACAGCAAGCATTTATACACGCACGTGCACTTGTACGCATAAGCAGAGGAACACAACACAGACGCATACATGCACACATAGACAAGAACTCAAGCACTTCCTTTCGTGCACACACCAAGAAATGAGAAAGACTGAACAGGACAACTGTGATTGTTAAGACTTAACAACAGTAATAACTTTATGCATGACCTTTGACCTTGACTGGTCAAGCGGAATTTAAAGTCTGATACTACCAGGGAAAAACAACAGCCGCCGATGTAGGCGATTAAACTCTAAAGTAAAACACGGATCGATATTCATATGAATTAGAAAATCAAAGCATCGTGTAATGATCTTGCACAAAATTGACCGATTCTTATCTGCTCATATATATATATATATATATATATATATATATTTGCATATA
>NC_068988.1:78769216-78777265 GCF_001194135.2 Octopus bimaculoides
GGGGGGGACAAACACAGACACACAACCGGTGCACACACACACACACACACACACACACATACACACATAATCTGCATGTGTGTGTGTGCGTGTGTGCGTTTGTATGTGTTTATATATACATGTAATCAAGCATATATCTATGTATATTTTTATGTATGCATGTAAATATGGGTGGATAGAGGGACTGGTGTAGGTATATATGCATATACGTATGTACGTATCTATGCGAACACATATTCATGCAAGTATGGATGTCTTTGTATGCATGGATTTGTATGTTTTGACTTGATTATGCATATATATTCAATTGTTTCCGTGTTTACACTTCTAGGACGTTTAATAAATTTAAAAATCGTTTTATAGTTTCATTTTCATTTCTAACCACTAAAATAATTTTGTTACACTTCCTGGGTAGTTTTCTTTGTTTCTTCATCAAAAGTGTTAATGTTGTTTACAGCCAAGTTGTTTCTAACAAATCTCTGTTATAGTGAATTCAAGTATGAGGCGAATATCGCTTTGATCTCAAAGACAATGGATGCATGCGATTGAAAAAGTCATCAGTTACTTAGCAGTTATTTAGTTATGAGATTAAGGTTGGGCAGTATATTCAATTAATAGTTTCTATTACTAAATATTAATCTGCTCACACTGATTTCTAAAATGTATTTATATATGAATGGAAGTATGTAATTATGTGTGTATATATATATATATATATATATATATATATATATATGAATTATGCATGCGTGTATATATGTATATAAGTATGAATGCATGAATGTATACATGTATATATTTTTGTACTAATGGATGCATGTATGGATGAATTAATGCATATATGCATGTATGCATGTATGTACATATGTATGAATATATGTGTATGTATTTATGTGTATATCCATCTATATATGTATGTAAATAGCTATAATATAAAATATAATAAACATGATTTGCATCTCGTTTAAAATAGTAAGTCAAATAATAAAGTTCTTTTTCGTAAAGTAAGTAAACCAAATAGATTACTCCAGAAATGTTTTTCTCCGTGACCAGGAAAATGACATTAATCTGCATTAATCTGATTAGTTTTTAGTATTATTAGATCCTCATCAAAAGACGAACACATATCTTCTATCCACAAGCTATTTACAGAGTTTCTTTTAATGCCAAGAAGACAAAATACATGACCTTCTATCTGAATGAAAACCACCTGCCAATTTGGCACTCAACTCCAGAAGGTTATTGACTTCAAGTATCTTGACTTTCTGGCACGTAACAGAAGGCTTAGAATACCTGTAACAGAAGGCTTAGAATACCTGGAACAGAAGGCTTAGAATACCTGGAACAGCATCTAGTGATCAACTATTTCGAAATTATTAAGGCTTGCCTTCTTCTGAGCATGTGTAGTTTAGGTTTCTATGGTGACGAAATCTGGTGTATGAAGAAGAAATTTCAAGATTATCCTGATTGTACACATACCAGGCTTATTCTGAAGGCTCAAAACATCTTATAAACATGGCATAAACATAAGGTCAAAGAAATTTATAGACACATCCACTCCTCTCTACTAATTTTGCTCAATGTAGGGTAGGGTTTGTTGAGTATACTGCTATCGAGCAGCACAAGTCATACCACATGTTATATTTTAAACACTTCTGCAACGTTATACAGGACAAAGAACACTTAAGTATATTGATGCTAGCGGCATAGATGTACAACATGAAATTCAGTCCTACCGAATCGAATCGAGTGCAGACATTCCTGGTGCTGCTTTGTGAAACGCATTTTGGTAGCGAACGTTTGAAGAAAAATTCAAAGTGAATATGATCTCTGTAATTGGCATAATAGACCATGCACTAGCAATCTGGGAGAAAGTCTAATGCGACTAGTCAGGTCTATTTTCTACCAACGGGAAGATAAAAAGCTATAGTGTAACTACATTTACGCTTCACAACAAGATTACCTTCTATGTTTATTAACAACGGCAACAAGAAAACTATGAGAAAAACAACAGCAACAAAGACACTCAGTAATAACTACATTTTCCCCTCACTTTTCCTCTAAAATTTTATTTGAATTTATGTGTTTTGTATATACATACATATTTAATTAATAAATTCAATAATGGGATAAAAATCTTTTACAAGAATTTTATGAGGAAGCTAGTGTGTAAAAAATTCATAAGGAAATTTTCTATTCCCAAGAATATAATTATTCGTTTATATTTATATAAGGGCATTTCTACAGAATAATGCCACACACCAGACTTCCCAAATAAACACATTTTAGTACCGAATTCGAGGAAAAGCAACTCTAAAAAAAAACAACCTTTTTTAAAAAAAAAAAAACTCAACTATGTATCGACCGATTTCACGATTACCAGAATGAAATCTCGTTTTCGCTCGTCAGCATAGTATAGTACCAATGTATACAAATAAACAAAATCCTCACCTTACCAAAACGAACACCTTATGTATCCGACAAAGCAAACGGAATGATGTTTATCCCTATACATCTCTGCAAAAAAAAGCTAAGATCAAAGACATTTCTTTCATCTTTTAAAACACACTAGGACACCACGTTATATGTCTTTACTGGAAATGGATTTGCTTTTCTTCATCATACTATATATTACTGTTGCTGTTGTTGGTTGTGTTCGTGTTGATGATAGAATAAAACATGCACACACACACACACTCACACACACACAATCACACACACACATTCAAATACATACATACATCTACTCACATTATGTACATTATATATACAAGTCTGTATGCGTGTTCATGTATGATTGTAACATGGTGATGGTTTTTCAAATCGTTAACTGTATAGTTTGGTCTTAATTAAAACGCAAATTGTTAACAATTTAAAACTACGTAATGCGATTTCTGGAAGCACGAAATCCGTAACCTGAGGTAGCCGTAAAACACGTGTTGCCTGTATATGAACCCCCCCTCTCTCTCTCTCTCTCTCTCTCTCTCTCATTCTTTCACTCTGTCTATATGTATGCATCAGCATTTATTCGTAAATGTTTATATGTATTCGCAAATATGTGTTTCCATATATACACAGAATTACAAATATAGATACGCACACAGCAAAACATAATCTCTGTACAATCATGTAATTAAATGTTTTTCTTCCATAGTTTTGCAAATTTACATACTGGTGCGAGTGCTTCTACTGAAACATAACCTTTTAGGCCGCTATGCACACAGTACATCTATAGACGTAGCAAATATAAACGCTGTATAAACACGAACGCAAGTAACCTCAACAGCATATACATACCGTAACTCTGTGATACAAGTTAATTATGAAGTCGTTCCCAGATATCCGCAAACGTGCACGCATAAACGAGCACCCCACCCATACACACACAGACACATTCGCATATCCGTAGCTCGCATAGTAACACGTAAGCCATACTCAAACAAATAAATGCTGCATGGCATCCTTCAATGATGATACATTTCTCACACGAGCTCAGAACCGGTCACTAACAGTTATCGATATGAACTGTTAAATCTCATCATATCGTTTTCTATTTAAGCTGTTCTCTAGGTGTAGAGAGACTATTTAATATGTCATTAAGTCACATACCTTAGCACAGATGTTTGCTATTGTTAGCTCACTGATATTGTAATAAGTGACTAATTTTTAAAATGCAATTAAAAACAAATTTAAACTTCAGATTTAAAAATCGCATTATTCCGCATTCCAATTCAATGTGTCATACAATGTGTAATACTACTGCTTTTTAATATCCAATTGTTACAAAGCAGATAAGATCAGGCATAATTTGATCCAGTACGTAAGAAATTGTACAGTAATTAAGAAACAACTGTATTATGGAAGAGTCATGTTACCATTAAGTAACGCACTAAAACTATTACTGTTGTATTTTTATCATTATTCACGTTGTCCATTATGAAGTGTCAAAAATGATCGTCACACATCTGTAACCACATCACTGACACAATTTTACCGTGCCTGTTAAAAATCAATGGATTGGCCAGCTTCTATAATATTTGGAGTTTTATATTTCATCTGAACAACACCAATTACACAACTCGCTTTTTATTTTGAATTCTGCTTTGATTTCTTCAATGGAAAACAGTAATGTCCTTCACATGTACTCTTCATTCTTCTGCTGTTCATCTTAAGTGTCACTGTGTGATGAGAAGACCAGTCAATGATAACACTTTCAAACTGAACGTCTCTTGAGACAGCTTTACTTGAGTGTTGTTCCGCTGAAAACTCCAGTTTCAACTCATTTAGTGAACCACTCTTTAGTTATACAATGTTTTTGCGACTTAGAACGGTGAGCTGTACCTACACATGCAACTAATTGACAAAAAGATAGACTGAATCATAGAGTATAACAGTGATAATCAAGTACAGCTCTTATGGTTAATAATCCAAAACCAACGATCTCTCCTTCGGATGGCATCCTATACACTGCTGAGTAGGTGAGCTGCAACGCTAAAGATTTATCATTCAACAGTGTTGATAAGTTCAGCTGTAGCACAAAACGTTTGTCATTCAACAAATATAACTTTGACGAATTGCTTAAAACCTCTACGCATGATAACTTACCGAATCAGATTTTTTGTAAACACTTTTGAAATTAACTTTTAATTATGCATAATTATGTCTCTTTAGTTGCATTATTCATTGGTTAAGAAGTTCGTTCCGCAAAATATCATTATCTATAAATTCGAATCAGTCCTATGAGTGCATTTAGTAGACGGAAATTGTATCGAAACCAATTGGCCGGGTACAATTCTGTCTCGCTATGCTACGCTTATTTTACCTGAGACTTAGGGCTATGGAATACTCAGTCACTTAAACATTGATTCAATATGAGGAAATTCATTTGATCGAATGATTTCAGCGTAAATAATCGAAACATATAGAAATCCCTCTAGTTCTGTGGAATAAGAATCAGTTACTCTGCGAACACTGCTGAAGCTTCAGAGACAAAGTATATGACAAGAGAAGTCTAGTATTTTAGAAAATTCTAAGAAATTTCAAATAATTGAATTGAATCAAAGATGTATATGTTTACCTCTGTAAGGATTACTGCAACTAATACGTTTGTTTCTATTACCTTTCAAGAGACACCACCATACACCACATCTTTTGTTTATGTTTCCTGTTCACAGTAGCACCACCGGTTGTATATATACACCCTTGTTGCTTTGTGCCAAATTAAATAGAAAGTATATTTCCTGATTTCCTTTATTATCTTTGGTATTTCTCTTGTGAAAATTACAAACATATTTCTTTGCATTTCAGCCAGATGAACGGTGAGTATGTTCAAACTCAGACTTTCTAGTGGCTGTGAAAAAAAAATGAAAAAAATTTAAGAAGTCTTAAGTGATAAACAGCAACACAGTTGCAATGGTTGGTAGAAGAACTCTTAACAAACCATTAATCACAATTGATTATTCTAATAAATTTGAAGTTGTGCCTAGACGGTGATTTTCTCCGGGTGGACGTTATGGAAACACAAATCAAATTACGACTGCTACAGACAATGATGGTTCTTACAAACTCAGGTGAAATTGACTTGTTAAGAAAAGTGAAGAAGTTTTATGTTTAAAACCCTAAATAAGAGACAATAGTAGGAATTAATCAAATCCGGGAATTAGCTAGTGCGATAGTTATGTGTTCCATCATGCTGGCTACAAGTTAGACGCATGAACTAAGCGAAAAGTGTTGGCATTGAAGATTAGAATAGAAGTGTACTAGTGAAATTTGTATGACCAATTGGCAATTGACGAATGAGAGGTGGCATTTATTGGCAATCTGGTGCTGTGGCTCTTTGACAGGTAGAAAGAAAGAGGAAATAGAGAACTGAGAGAAGCGAAGAGTAGGTTCATTAGCTTTAGGTTCGTTAGCTTCAAGTATCTCCGCATTCTGCCGTGGCAGTGACGATAGTAGGAAAATATTTTAGAAGAAGAGTTTGGAAACCTCTTTTCTACCTTCTGTAAGCTATCGTTAAATAAGAGCTGCTTTTCGTCATCGTGAAGTATCTAACAAATGTAATGACGTGTATTGGAACATCAATATAAGCCCGTATTTGGTTGCTGTTACCCTTGATAACGTTCTTACATGGTCTGAGGTGTTTTGGAAGCTCTCTTCTTGTTCATCATTTACATCTCCAAGGTTTTCAGGAAATTGATCGACGGGACTATGAAGGAAATGGAGTTTAATGTTCATGTTGCACCCAAGATCGTGGAAAACCGTTTTGAAATAGTCAAAAAAGCATTCAAAAGAGATTTTTAGAAAGTGCACATTGAAGAATGTAACCCTAAATATACTGTATGAAGAGGAGATTAACGTCATCGTTGAACTCCCTAGAAAGATCAGTGACATCTCCCTTAAACCCTATTTTATTTAACATCATATAACAAACGGGCATACTGAACGGTATTAGATCCTTTATATCTGTAGGAAGCCTTTAGATAGTTACATGACTGCTTGGTAAAGCAGTGACATGTTTCTCTAATCATACCTAAGCATCTTACAAAATCACTCACTATATCTGAAAGGAGCCAGTAGGTAGTTAAATGACCAGCTAGAAATAGTAGTCAAATCATCAGACTTTTAGAAGAACGGATAAATTGACTGATGTAGATGTCAACACAGTATATCTGAACAATGATTGACTAGTCAGGACATCAAAGTATTTCATGACTGGCCACCTCTGTCGAAGTCGAAAAAAAAGAATTGTTGATTTGTTGACTGACCACATACAATTCTTTGTAAGAGGACTGTAAATGGTCTCACATTTTGCTAAAATAGCAGAAAAATCTCCCTAAAACCACACCCAACTACTGTTAAATAATATGGACAACCTGTACAATATTGTCCAAGGTAAACTTATTCATATCTAAAGAGGCTTGAATGCCTTTTTCCTTATGTGTTCAGTTTCAAGTGACCTAGGGCTAACCAACACCAACAACAACCACATCACTGATAACAACAATATATTTAGCGCAATTTACATTTGTTTTGTATGGGCCATAGATGATAGAGTGGAGCAGCAACTCTGCTGGAAATGAACTCATTATTGCTGCAAGGGATTGAAAGATGATGTCAAGGGAGTCACTAAAACTTTGTTGTTTTTTCATGTTCATCGCATCACATAAAGCCACTTTTCTCCTAGTTGATTTCTCTTTTTTCCCTTCACTTTTTTTTTTGTAGTGCAGCGGGGTGGTGTGAAAGAGAGGGAAGTTCTTATACGACACTGCTAAGAACTCTCACAATTATCAATATTTCTCTGTTTTGTTCTTTTCGATTTATTTTCCTTTTATTCAGTTCTTTTGCAGTCATATATATTTATTTACATTTATACTATTTATTTAATACATTTTGTATTTGTTTATTTTATTTATCTAATTTCATTCTTTCCTGGCGGCAACCTATTATGTTAGATTGGCAAGCAATTAGACAAACTCTGAGGATTTGTCGACAGGAGATTTATGCTAGCAGGAGAAAGAATCTGAGAGATAGAAAGGGGGGAAAGATGTGTAATGTGTGAACGTATGCCAGTGTATCTACTTACACATATACATACACGGATATGTGTGTGTTTGTATGCATGCCTGTGTATATGTGTGTTTGTAGAGTGATATTTTGGCATGTGTGTGCTTCTGTATATGTTTTGCTTTTTTTACATGAGTGCGCACAAATATATATCTCTGTGCGTTTGTGTGTGTGTATAAGAGAGAAACAAGCCGAAAAAATAAGAGAAAATAAGACAGTGAGAAATATATGGTAATGCTAACATGAATCTTTCTCTATCACTATCTCTCCAGCTTTTTCATACACAAGTGCGCGCACACAGACAAAACACGGGCACACAAATACATATATGTATGTATATATATATATGTATGTATGTATGCACACACACATATAAACACATTTGTGTGTGTCTATCTATCTATCTATCTATCTATCTATCTATCTATCTATCTATCTATCTATCTATCTATCTATCTCTCTCTCTCTCTCTCTCTATATATATAT
>NC_068988.1:78777383-78779596 GCF_001194135.2 Octopus bimaculoides
AATATATATATATATATATATATATATATATATATATATACACACACGTGAAGAAATGTAAATATGCGTGCACGCGCGCATGTGTATGTGTGTATCAGCAGATAATATAAAGAAAGCCTTCGTAATTCTACTTTTATATTTTTATATTTAATTTATTATCAATATAAACGTTATGTATTCTGTAGTTATACCTCGTTGTAAACGCTAATTGCCATCGCTTGATGCAATGGAGATGGAGAGGGTTCGTTGAGTCTATACGCATGCGTTTAAATCGTTTTTCATGGATAAATTTATTAACTTTATCGGTTTAACTGTTGCAGCAAAAATTATTTTTTTAATATTTTCTTATGAGTATTAATTAAGAATGAATTAAGAAAATTCTGTTCCAATGTAGGTGAATCTTATTAATTCAACGCCATATTCATTTGGTGACATATATCTGTCCAAGCAACTAATAACGCATATGTATGTTAATTGAAATTCACATGATTTATTTGTTCACTGTTTTAATTTTGATTCTTCTCGGTTAGGTATAGATTACAGGTTTTGTGCAATTAGGTATAAGTATTAACTGACCCTAGTAGCCGCTTCATAATTTTATATAATATGTTACTGTTTTAGAAATAACAAACGTTCGTTACGAAGTTACTGATGAATCGTTTCTGTAAACCTACGAAAGTGTAATAAACTCGGTGGTACCGGAGCTTAAATTCATTTGTTGTTTATTCGGCACAAGCTGTGGTGTTCTTATTATTGTTAAATTTGATTGTGGCTGACTTAGTATCTAATTTTGCAAAAGAGTTATCTTTAGCAAGCGTTTAGTTTATTTGAATGGAAATTGTACTTTACGACGGTGATGTTTTTTTGATTTTTAATGATTCAAACTATTCATACTGATAATGTATGATAACATATTAGCCAAGTGCATACGTGTTGAATAACTAATTCTGAATATTTTATATTCTTTTGCTCAGGACACAGATGAAATCTTATAAAACAGAAAAATATTTTCCATTTGAGGTATTGACATTGATTATGACGGATTAAACTGCGTAACATTTCTTTTGTGCCTCCACTTACTAGGCTGTGCATGATTTTAATATTTAACGTTTTCTTTAAACTACTAGCTGTTACTACCTTATTTACTACTCAACAAAGACAATTTTTTGTGTAAATGTGGAAGACAGCAATGACATTCTTGACTAAACAAAGTACATTTTGCTTTAGAGGTCTTTAATTACTGTTTTATGGAGCCGTGCTCATAAATCTAAGCACAAAGATGATTCATAGCCTTTTACATACATACATACATACTTACATACATACATACATACATACATACATACGTACATACATTCATACATACATACATACATACATACGAGGTGGTACTAAAAGGTTCTCGGACTAGTTCTATAGCACGCCAGCAGATAGCAGCACATGGTTGCGCGCGTAGTAAGAGCTAGCAATAATCTTCATGGCGCAGTGTTCCGAGCGTCATGGCTGGGATTACTTCACAAGTTGTGAAATATGTTTAATGATCATGTGTATGCTGCAGACTGCGATTTTGTCATGGACAGGAACAAAGAACCAACGTAAAATTTTACGTTAAACTTGCGAAGTCTGCTACAGAGTCATTGAGCATGTTTTGGCAAGCTTACAGCGATGAGACAAAGGGTTGTACGCAATGTTTCGAGTAGTTCGAGCGCTCCAAAAGCGGTGAAACATCCCTAAAAGACCTACCACAAGCGTGACTCCGGAAATGTGGTATTGTGCATCAAGAATTGGTATCACTGAGCCAGACTGTCAATCTAGAGTTCTACAGCTACGTTTTGAGGGAGGGCATTCAGCCAAAGCGACCGGATCAGTGGAACGTGAAGAGCTGGATTCTTCACCGAGTTCTCCTCACTCGTCAGTTTATCGCCCAAAACAACACAGTATCGCTTCCACACACATTCGTCAGGTTTAGCACCTGTGAACTTCCATCTCTTCCCCAAGATAAAAATGTATCTTAAAGGTCGCCGTTTTAACACCGTTGTCGAGATCCGGAGCGAGTTGCAGAAGGTCATCGACTCCTTTACGGAAAATGAATTTCAAGCCGGATTCCAAAAGTTGCACGAATGATGGGACCGTTGTATTGTTGCGCAAGGTGACTACTTCGAAGGAGATTATGTTAAAGTAGGTAAATAAATTATCTTTTGTTAAGCATGAAT
>NC_068988.1:78780283-78782938 GCF_001194135.2 Octopus bimaculoides
TGAATTGTTTTCTTTCTTTCTTTCATCTACCTTTTTGTGACTTTCTTTTTCTGAACTGTTTTCTTTTTTTTTTTCCTTTGTTTTTTGTTGTGACTTTCCTTTTTCGGAATTTTTTCTTCAACTGTTTTCTGTCTTTTTCTTCCTTCTTTATTTTGAAGAAATAGTGTGGGAAATTAACCCACCCAAAGAATGGGTGACTGATTTGGAAAGGAGGACGGTGGTTCTAAGGACTTATTCAAAGTCCTTGGATACCATTGTCCCCTTTCCGAGGTCAGAAATAGAAAAGGAGCTGGCGGAGCACATGCCGGAGATAAATGATATCGCCAGGGGTTCCAGATATGCAACTATATGGTTGCTGTTTGGAGCTCCGGAGACGGCATGTAAATTCGCCAGCCAGCCCCTGGAAGGGGAAAAAGTTTTGTTTCTCCCCTCATATTGTGGGAGAAAATGTAAGCAGGCATTCGTATGCGGGTTGCCACCGGGTATAAAAGAGAGTTGGTTGGTCGAAACAATCCAAAGAGGACTTGGTGGCACTAAAAATACTAAATTGTTAAACGTAAAATTGTTGCCAACTGTTGACTGGGTCGGGGCTAAGGCCATATTAACTTTGTGGACCCAGTTAGACGATGACAGCCTGGTCTTTCCAGACTACTTGACCATGCCAGGATCTAGGTATCGTGTGATCCTGGAGGGACGAGCCCCATGTGTCACGGATGCATGGAGCCTGGCGATTTGAAGAAGGATCGTCGCCTGGACGCGAAAGTGTCTCAGGAGCAGATAACCATCAAAAGAGTAGTCCTGCTCTGCAGGAAAAAAGAAAATAAGGAGGTGGTAGCCCCAACAGGAAGAGGTAAAAAGAGAAAGGTGGGCATTAATAGTAGCCCGCCGAAACCTCAAACAAATGTAGAGTTGGAAGAGGGATTGAGTCCCCCAGGTAAACCGGAGGACTCTTCCTCTCTCACCGGAAAAAATAAAAAGAGAAAAAGGAAAAGGTACCAGTGGATGTTGAACCATCGCCGGTGGGTATTGTGCCGCCGATGGTGGAAGGATCTATCTTTTACCGGAGGAAGAAGAAACGTTGGTCTTCTTCTATAGAGGGGGAGAGTAAAAAAAGGTATTAGAAAAATATCCTAAAGGAGAACCATGGCCTGCATGCAGGATCCCGAATGGCCTCCAGAGATAGCTGTGGAGGCCACAACATGGGGCGTAGCGCAGGAGCTACTTGACATCAGAGAAATGTGTTACTTGAAGCTGGGCGAAGCCGACACGACACTCAAGGTTAGCGAAAATCGGTCACAGGGATAAGGAGGGTTATACATGAAAGGCGAAAAAGCCTCAGTGATATATACCAAGAACAATATGAACATTTGTAAGAGGCTTGTTGCCTCATATATGAGAACAATGTTTTCGGGGGTCAGCAATCGGAGGGCGTTGCTGTTTCCCCCCATTTATTCATTATTATCACCTTCTTTACACATGCCATAATGTCTTTGTCCAGCCCGCAGCTTCTTTCTTTTCTTTTTCTTTCCTTCTATGTTAGGCCTTATGACCAATTTCAATGAAATAAAGAAGCTTCCTTCCCAACCTCATAGTTCCGGGTTCAGTCTCACTGCGAGGCACGTTGGGAAAATGTCTTCTACTGTAGCCTCGGGCCAACCAAAGCCTTGTGAATGGATTTTGTAGACGGAAACTGAAAGAAGCCCGTCGTATATATATATCTATGTGTGTGTGTGTCTGTGTGTGTGTGTGTGTGTGTGTGTGTGTGTGTGTGTGTTTATGTATCTGTGTTTGTCCCCCTATCATCGCTTGCCAACCGATATTGGTGTGTTTACGTCCTCGTAAGTTATCGGTTCGGCAAAGGGACCGTTAGAATGAGTACTAGGCATAGAAAGAACAAGTCTTGAGATCGATTTGTTCGGCTAACAGTGGTACTCCAGCGTCGCCGCAGTCAAATGACTGAAACAAGTAAAAGACTAAAAGAATATATATATACATATATATACATAGGCATAGGAGTGGCTGTGTGGTAAGTAGCTTGCTTGCCAACCACATGGTTCCAGGTTCAGTCCCACTGCGTGGTACCTTGGACAAGTGTCTTCTACTATACGCTCGGGCCGACCAAACACTTGTGAGTGGATTTGGTAGACAGAAACTGAAAGAAACCGGTCGTATATATATAAATATATATATGTGTGAATGTGTGAATGTGTGTGTGTGTGTGTGTGTTTGTGTGTGTGTGTGTGTTTGTACCCCTACATCGCTTGACAACTGATGCTGGTGTGTTTACGTCCCCGTAAGTTAGCGGTTCGGCAAAAGACATCGAGAGAATAAGTAGAGTGGTAACTACTAGGGTAGGGTAGCTAATTGCTTATTGTGATCATTCGTCTTTTGGCTTCCTGTAGCTTTGCTCTCTTTTACAAACCCAGTGAACATACATATATTTCTGATTTCAAAGAAATTTGAACAATAGATAAGAGGCCCAAGTTAGAAAAGTTCCCAACAATTCAGCTTCTCTGGTTGACTTTAAGATTCCTACTCTCAAAGGGACCTTAACTCCCACATTTTATAGCTCCATGAGGTCCATTTTTCAGGAGCAAAATCCTTTCTATACGTTCCATAACATCTGAATTTTGGAATCTGGGCATAAAGATGAGT
>NC_068988.1:78783799-78790486 GCF_001194135.2 Octopus bimaculoides
TATATATATATATATATATATATATATATATATATATCGATACACACACGCACTTATACATATGTACGTATGTATTCGCATTATTCATCACAAAACCATTGAAACACGTTAACTTGACCACCACATATCGCCACAACTACGTCAAGCAATGGCAATCATCGTTTACAGGTATGTTTATACTTATTACTATATTTACGTACATTCACTGGTGAACTGTGCGATTGCAAAGCTTGTAACTGTGAACTGAATATGTAGTTTACAGCTTTCAATAATCCCAAACGACTTAGTACTCTGAAAATAAGCCTTATCTTTGCTTTAAATTTTGTATGTGTGAACGTGCATTTGCGCGCACACGTACACACACACACACGCCCACACACGTACATGCGCACAAACGCACACACGCACGCACGCACACACACATGCACATAGATGTCGCAATGTATGAATTGTAGAACATATACAAGTGTATTTTTATACAGCGCACAAAAATTATCTGATAAGTCGACGCTTGGCCTAGAGTGGAAAATTATGGTTATTATTAGGAAAAGTGACAAATTATTCGAGTTTCACCCGGTAGCCTGAATTAGACCATTGCTATGCAAACATGCTTGTTGGTTACATTGAGACAGTCCAACCACAGAACTCTATTGTGGGTACATCAATGATTGTATAGGTGCCATCCTTCAAACACCCAAGAACAACTCACCATTTTTATCGAATTCACTTTCTTCCTGCCAGCCCTTAACTTCACTTACACCATCTCCTACTCACCCCATTTCCTTGTCTTTCAATTTCATTGACATCTCTGTTATCATTGGCCACCTAAACCTCTCCTTCGTGTTTTCAATAAACCAACAAGCTCCTACTCTTTCTTGTATTTTGACTACCAAAACCGCTCCAAATTTTTCATCTCCTACTCATAATTCTTAAGCTTCCACCGCCTCTGTAGCCATGATTACGAGTTCGAGACCACGTAGCTTCTGATGACCCTCTTATATGTGTGTCGTGGTTACTACTAACAATTGTAAATGATGTTCTCCTCTGTGCCATAACATTGATTGAATATGCGCCTGCACTATGCGTACCATCGCTACGTTCAATTGTTTCCCCTTCCCTCTCACCTAACATCCAGATACCTTACCTTTACAACAGGCCGTCTTGCACAATTTCCGCCTCCACTCAAACATCGCTACTTTCCCCATATACCATGAACGTCTCATTCTCTCCTTCAAACAGACTTCTAAATTGCGTGACCAGTTGGTCTGTGGCTCCTGGGCCTAATGAATGCTCCTTGGGCCTAATGAATGCTCCTTACTTATTACTGACCATTTCACATTTGCCTCTAGAAATGTAAGCTATGGTCTTAGATAACAATTTTGTGGCCTCTTATATGCTGGGAAAACCGGCCGATGTTAGTGAATCGTACTACTGAGCATTTACGAGATATCTTAAACAATACTACATTGCGAGCATGACTTTGTCCAACTCAAGCGCACGCACTATTTCCTACTTGTCAGTCTGTGGTATTACTTCAAGCCGTGGCTTCTCTGCTTCTTGATAGCATGAAGAACAACGCCTGATTTTCCAGTTTGGCAACTCTCCTGATACGTGTGTGAATAGCCTTGTCTCCTTTACATTAATGCATCATATAGCAGTGCAATCCACCCTACTACAATACACACCAACAAAACGCGCCTTACCTAAACACATCTCAAAGACCTCATAGAGTAATCTTAAATTTACACATCACATAGGCTCAACATAACACAGTCACACACATACACGCACACACGCATACGCGCGCGCGCGCACACACACACACACACACACACACACACAAACTTGCATTTAGATATAACTACTTACTTGATATGCACACACATAATGATACATAATCCATGTCATCTTATATACAAAAAAATACCTTCAAACAATTACCTTTTACATTCATTTTCACCATATCTCGCAACATTCAAACACATGCACACAATCATCCCTCGTTTACCATACATAAGTTCAATACATCCAAACCGCTCCATAAATTTATTACACCTCTCATATTTGCAAGCATTACCATTAGTGTGCATACGGATGTGTGACTATATATGTATGTATTTGCGTATGGATGTGTGAATTTATGTGATTGTATGTATATATGAGTATATTCACATATATGTATATTTGCATTCATATTGTATTGCAGGACTCACTGTTGCTTAAATAGGTAAACAAATTTTATATTGTTATATTGCAATTTACCATATACATATGACAATTTTGTGGCACATCACCGTGCACAAACACAACGATGTTTTGAGATCCCTTCCTCGCCATTTTCATTCTCTTCCCCAATCGTTCTTTTCCTTCTTTTTTCTCTTTCTCCCTCTCTCTTCCCTCTTTGCTCGTCTCTCACTCTCTCCCACTCTTACATCTTTGTTCGCCTCTCTCTTTCTCTCTCTTTCTCGCCCTCTGTCCCTTTCTCTTTTTCCTAATTACGACCAGTATGATCCAGATTTTGTGTCCAGTATCCCACTCTCCATTTTCCTTTTTACACTAAGCTTGCAATATCACCGAATGCCATAAACTTGTTATCTTTTCTAAATCGTTTTCTCTTACTTTTCTTGTTTCTTTTCCTTTCCTTCTCTATGATTCAGGGTTTAACATGAAAGATCAGATACTTTTCTATTCCTTTCATTGATCTGTTTTCATTGTTGCTTCATTTCACATTTCTACATGTTTTTCGCAACTAATTTCATAAATATGTACTTGCTTCTTACCTCATTCCTTAATCGTGTCACCAATCTATCTATCTATCTATCTATCTATCTATCTATCTATCTATCTATCTATCTATCTATCTATCTATCTATCTATTTGTCTGTTAGTCTGTGTCTCAGTCTGTCTGTCTTGCTATATATATATATATATCAATTTAAATTAAATTAATACAAAAGAATTTGAAAAAGGAAGTAGATAAAAACAAAATAAATAGAATAAATTAAATTAAATCAAATTAAACGAGCGTGAATAAACATGGGATACTGATAATGCAGGTACCATGCACATTTACACACACACTAAACATAGACACACACAGAGATATACGCATGCGCAAATAAAGACACATACAACAGGAATACAAAATGGCAGATCATTAGGAAGGAGAGACCCAAGAAAAGAAAGAAGAAAGCAAAGGACCACTGATGAGGTCACAGAAGTGTGACGAAAGGACTCTGGCCGAAATACAATTAATATGAAATAAAGTTGAAGCAAATGAACACCAAATATATAGTGCGTGTGTTTTCATTGGCTAAATTGGAAACATGACCATCCCAAATATAACAATATATATATGTAAATATAAATATTTATATATATATATCACGTGTGAGAGTAACTTTTTACGGGAACAATATATACACTGATTGATATAAACACACTGCATGTGTGTATATACACGCGAACATACATATATATGTGCATATGTGTATATGTGTGTATGTAAATATGTATGCATGTATATATGTCCACATGCGCGAGCGCACAGATAAAGCTGATGCTGTGGCGTGGGTAACAGAATTCAGAGTATACTTTGGTGCTTATTTTTGTAAGAAAATTATTAGGAAGGTATATACATTATATATAACTAATTAATACATGCTGTAATTAATGATATTGATAATTACTTTATGATAATGAGTCGAATATTAAATGCAACTAATTATGTTAGGTCTTTTTGAAGGGAATAAAAAGGAGAGAAGCTGGCTTGTTTGCTTGTGTGGTATTTATATAAAATATTCAAAGATTAAAACATTAAAAATTAACGTTTATATAAATACCTTTTCATCAAATGCACTTCAAATACAAATACGTTACACAAAGACATCACAACCTCATACATCTAGAACTATATACGTCGCTTTTGATACACCTTCCCATAAATTATAGATCAAAAGTACATTCGAAGAAACCTTTAATACACTGTACCGCTCGTGTGATAGAGTGAACGTTCACTATACTAGCCTTTCCCCTTTTTATTCTCCCGCTAAAAACACCGTCAGTTACTCTATATAAAGATAAACATTATAATTATTTGCATTTAAAATTCGCTTTATCATCATAAAGTAATTGCCAATATCAAGGATAATATGTTTTAATTAATCGTATATCACGTATAATCTTTCTTCCTAATAATTCTCTCACAAAATTAATTACCCAAATCCTACTCTGCCTGTAATTAGACAAAATATCACTGATATATATAACTGATGTTAATATATTAATTACTACAGCGATAACTGTATCTGCCACCCACTTAACGGAAACAAATGCAGGTGTAAACATATAAACATAATTCTATCAAAATACAGTTGTAAGCATAACTGTTTATAAAATATTACCGGGTGACTATTCCTTTACTTATAAAGACAAAAACCTACTTTGGAACGCATAAAAAAGGTTTCCATTCTTTCCAATTTAGCCAATGAAAATTCTGATACCTCAGCACTGCAACACGGGCACAAGATGATAAGGTTAACAAGCCATCCAGTTCAACCCAGTAAACTGACCAATGGATACATCACCTGGAATTCATGAACTTGTTCTCTAGAGGTGCGGTATGCCATTACACTTTTTTAATTTTATTTTACATGGACACGTGTTCGTTAGATATGGAAATGTTTCCCAGCAGATGATCACTGTCATATTTTACAGAGGTCTGACGTCGGTCTGAGGATCTATGTATGATTTTTGTTTTGTGGTTGATACTCTTTCAGTTCATTGATAACTCTTTCACTTCATTGACATCTTGGGATTTTTATGACATCAAATTTGTAGTTAGTGACAACCTCTACGGCCAGATAAAATGAAATCATGAAAATAAAACAAATCATAATCAGGAGCAAGTTCGCACAAGATTTTTCCCTCTATTTCACGAAAACTTCCGAAACTGCATTCCAATGTAGGTTCCACCGAACACACATTAGTAATTAAATCACAAAACCTGTTCCTTTCAATCAGTAAAATCCCCGACCCTTTGTCTATGTCCGATTTCAGATGCCTACACTACATTCTCCATTGCTTTGAAGAGTAACATTCCTCTACACTATTCGGTTACCTGTCCTTTACCATCAAGGATACCTATCAGTCGTTCTCTGTGATTTCCTTTCTCACAATTCTCCTCACTCCGCTTATACCATCGTTATCACATGATCCCTCAGCAACAGTTAGTATCACCGTCGTTGTATATACCTGATCGATATACAAACACTCCAAACTCTTTCTAACTTTCAAACCTACCTTTTATTAAACTACAACCGTCTCTGCCCCTGCTGTCCAACCACTGCTTCACTATGGTCGCATGCTGAGGATTCCTCATGTGAAAAATCAAAAGTAGAAAAAATAGTTATAACAACGTTTGAAAAGGAAAACTCTGTATTATGGAAAAGAGGTAATGAGACAAGTATTATGTTCTAGCGGTTTAGTGGAGCTGCATAAATTGTCAGTAAGTTATAAGAAGTCAAACCATTCTAATTGTGGCTCAAGAATTAGTGGACTGCGTAAAGTACCAAACAGTTATTTTCACTGTTCAAGAAATAACACGTCATTGCCTGTACTTGTGATTAAATAGCGATAACTGTTTGCTTATCATATTTTGAGGTCAAAGAAAAGTGCTTACTGAAATGTGGATGAGTCTCTTAATAACTTAAACGAGATGTTAACGGGATATCTCACTAAGATGGTTTATAATTATGGCAGACGCCGTACATCGTAGTTCCCGTTGAACCCGAAGACGATTGCTTTAAAACCAAGGAAGTACCGCTGTTAAATAACAGAGTTATATGAGAAATTCAAGGATCTTCTTGTGGCTGCTTCACTTGCTAGAGATAGCATTCAAGACACCCTCAAATCATAATCTTATTGCCTTAAAATAAGAGAGAAATATTGGACAATGTAGCCTCAAATACATACTCTATATCTGAAAAAATAAGATGATTTCCATGACGGCCTACTCAGTCATGGAAATCGACAATATTAAAAATATCTATAAAAACATCTTCCGGTTGGAAAGTATGAAGCTGTGACAGGCAAATTTGAGGTAATTGTAAGTTAAGTTGTTTTACTTCTAATACAGTGTAACCACCGCGGCACCATATACAACCAAACCAAACATACTTTCGGTGAAGGATTGATCTCTTTATTGACTGTTAATTTCTAAATTAAAGCGAAAAAGTGAGAGAGACTTCACAATCAAAAATTTTTAAATATCTTAGTCTACTGTAACCAAATTTCGGTGAATATTGATATGATTAAACTTTAAACAGAGAATGTATAGTTTAAGTTGGGTTTCAGAGCAAAGTCCAGTTTTGACGTGACACGATAAGCTAACTATTATAAATACGATTGTAATTAATAGCTAATTACATATCAAAATGATGATAATTGGGTTATTTCACCTGTAAATAATAATACAAAACTTAATACTATTTTTGTAATATAACTTTTGCCGAGTTGAAAGCGACATAACATTATAAACGTTATGGTATCATATGTAAGCCTATTTATAGTTAATACATATCACTTGTATATTTATTTTCAAGTGTGTTCACTGAATGTGTTTCAATTAACATTATACTGACTGCGGCGGTGTGTGTGTGTGTGTGTGTGTGTGTGTGTGTGTGTGTG
>NC_068988.1:78790732-78796045 GCF_001194135.2 Octopus bimaculoides
CCCTCATCCTCTCACCCCAATGTGCTGCTGCTGTCCTAAGACCCGAAAATTTGGTACACTTCCTGTATCTCTCTGTAATTGTGTGTTCGCCACGGTGTTGCCATTGTGGTAGTTGTTGTTGTTATTGCCACCGTTGTCACCACCGCTGCTGCTGTCGCTGCTATTCGTGTCGTTGATATTGTTGTGGCCGTCCGTGGAATTTCTTTTGTATGTATGTGTGTGTGTGTGTGTGTGTGTATGGGTTCGCGTGTGTGTGTGTATGGGTTCGTGTGCATGTTGTTTGTAACCATGTTCTTTATATGGATTTATTTATTTATTTATTTTATCTATCTCCATTTCTTATATTTATCATAGGTGTGTGACAAATGTATTTATTCATTTATAATTTATTTATCTACCTCTGTTTCTTATATGTATCACAAGTAAGTGCATATATGTCTATTGTGTGTGTATTACCCTGTGTATATCTGAGTATTATTTACGATTGTTTTCTCTTCTCTTCACTTCTGTCTTTAGTCATGTGGTGTGGTGTGGTGTGGTGGTGGGTGTTACTGTTCTATTCGTGTTTTCTACTGAAGTCCAGTCTGTCTACTGCTATGTGTGTAGTCTCTGTGATCTGTCTAAGTGTCGTGCCAGTTCTATGCGTCGATAATACTTTAACTTCTATGCTATCAATCGAGTCTCCATGTTCTGCCTGAGCACGTTGGTAGAGCACTGATGAGCTTTTCTCTTCATTTAGCTATCACCAATGTTCACCTATACGCTCTCCTATGCTGCGAGCAGTCTCTTCAATGTAGATAGTTGTCATATTTCTGCACCGTCTTTCAGACAAAAGCAAAAAAAAAAAATAAAACATGCAACATCCCTGTCAAATATGATATGGACATTGAAAGAAAGTAGAATAAGCAACGCCCAGACAGAATGGAAGATAATTGCTAAAGCCAAACATACAGAGGACAGAGTACCAAATGTGAACTATGTATTACTGAAAGATTAAGCATTATGCAATCGATAAATAACATTCTAAACATTAGAGATGAGACCTTCTCTCCCTGCATACACAAACAATAAAACTCTGTGTGTTCGTTTACGAACACTTGTGTGTTTGCTGTCTGTGGTCGGCGCGTTCGCTTCACCACAGCAGTGAAGTTTTTTCTGGCGTTTTGCCAGAAACCATTGGAGTACCTTTGTGAAGAGCCCTGGAATTAAATATCTTACACGGACGGGGTAATAAAAGACTGATAAAAAAAATGTTTGTGCATTATTTGTCAAAATTGTTTTAGTTTCCCGACCAGATAAAGCAGTTTTTACCGATGGGCATATACTATCTAGGATGAGAATGTCTAGAATATCTTTAATGAAATAGCTATGATTAGGGAGAGATAAAGAAAAAAAAAAAATAAGCGTGTATGAGATAGAAAAAGAAGTGTTTAAATCAATGAAAGAGGGTTCAAATGAAAGTTATTTTGGAGAGATATATAATTAAGGGACTGAGCAATTTGATATAAAATTTAGTATAAGTTTTATTAGAAACATGGTTAAATCATAATAGCACACAATATAATAGAGAAATATAGAAATTAACAATCAACAATCAAAAATTAACAAGTATTCAAAGATATAAAATAGGTAATAAAAGATGTATAATTATTAAAGTAGAAACTTCCATTACTACGCAAGAAAGAGAAGACGAAAAAACAAATGTTATATGAAAGAAAAGATATTTTGCAGCAAGTTAATGACATGGAAGATGAAATTCCTTTTAAAAAAAAATGATGTAAGTTGCGGTACTATAATTATAGATGCACCAAAGATGAAAAGTAATAACAGTTAGAAATGAAATGAAATGTGTATAATTGTACATACATTTATATACTCCTGTAATATTCATACACTAGGTGAATGGAATTTTGAATAAGTTTAATTAATGTGATGTGTGCATCGAATTAACAAGAAAGTGATTCTAAATTGCATCCCAAAATTTCAGGTACCTCCGTGCTACACGAATGACAATTATCGCCACCTTTTGTATATTAGTACAGTTTGTATTAAATTCCACGCAATAGATTGGTTAATATCTTTGTCTTTCAAGTCCCAGATTCATTTTGCTAAAGATGTATTATGTACCTTTCTTCCATTGTTAGAAGAATTTAAGTGGTTATTCAACCTTTCGGCGCTGTGGCACTGGTATAACCTTTCCAAATGTCTAGAGTAAACATTTATATACTATATACTTTCGGAGGCACTGGTTATCCAAAGAACAATTAAATCTGTTCCTGAAGTTACACAAACGAACAGGTTTTCTAGATAGTGAGGAAACATTACCGTATGTTACTAAATTATTACGAAATATTTCCATTAGATTGAAAAGTATCATTAAGAGGGACACTAGATATGCACAAACTGGCAAAATCTTTATTACTAATTACGTATTTACTAATATTGACTAATTTCCTGCTGTTCAAAGCGGCTTTATTTTCTATTATATAAGAAATAGTAGAATAATACAATTTAATTGTGTGCCTATTAAATAGATTAAGCGATTTACTAGGATGGTAAAGCTTATCAAATTCTCCGAAAAATATAGTAGGCTGGTTCGTGGTTACCTGTTTTCCGAAGAGGGCCTAAAACCACAGAATAGTTAGCTTATATAATATATTCGTTTCTTATTTATATTGCGGTGTGTGATATAACCCAATTTTGAATTAGGGTTTTCTTCATTATTAAATTAGGTAAGGCCACTCCACATGTTAGCGTTTCTATGCGTACTTGCTTGAGTGTGTGTAAAACCTTAACTTTGGGTGCAATCGTGACTTTTTCTCGCATGGTACTAATGCACGAATTTGGTGGAGAACAAAAGTTTTATGCTTACATACATACAAATCATATCCATTCAGTCACTGGATATAATAAATTTATAAAGCCTCGATGTTTTTGATTTTTAATAGTCACATGCAGTGAAACATGACCGCATCAACTTTTCGATTACTTTTCTAGCCTAGACATAAATGTATTACAAATTACCTTTCTAGCCTAATACATGAATGTATTACAAATAAAGTCCCAGAATTCCAAGTCTTCTCACTTTATCTTTATTCAAGCAATACCACAATCATAATACGGATATATTTACACAAAGATGCAAACCGTGACTGAAATAACGTCAATAAGTCACACAAACACTAACCCACGGGCAATAAAGGAGCCTAACAAAATGTAATGACTATATATAAACAATTTCCTGTCCACTATACCATATGATAAATTACATTTAGAGGGAATTGATTGTTTGGGACAGTCACTAGACATGGTCATCCAACAGTGTCAGCCTTGACTTACAGTGCAAATAATTTTTTGGTCACATGACACTAACGTACGGACGCAGTGGGAAACTTTAAAAGTTTCTTAGCCTAATCACGTGGTCATCCTCTGCCAATTAAATTTCATGCTCAACAGATACTAATTTGCGACATGTTCTCTCCGTAAAAATAGGATAGGTTTCGAACATCATTCAGAATCAAGAGAGTTGTAGCATATCCCCACAACTTCCAGTCACATTCAATTTTTGAAAATGAAAAAATCTGTGAAACCGGAAAAGCCTTAAAACTCAAATCATGTAACAGACTCGAAGTGTACTTTCAATTTCCTTTTTCTCTATTTCAAGACAGTGTGGAATAAAATCACTTTCTTTCCTGTAAATTATATACATATATGTGTGTGTGTGTGTGTGTGTGTGGAGTATCATAATAGCCAAAGGAGTGAAAGAATTGCGTGAAACACCAAGTTACTAATTCTATTTTTGAAGTATTGATTTTTATATAAACATATTAAACACTAATATGTGCATTGATTACCGCATTTTTCTTGTTTGCCGTACATACATAGAGAGATATGTAAAAATGTGTGTCTGTGCTTATTTATACGAGAAGGTAAATGAGTGCGCATGTATCCGCGTAAAATGTGTATGCTTGTATCAGCATACTCGTAACAATATAATTCAAGTCTGTTTTAGTTGATGATGCCGCGCATTTGATCATACCGTGCGGTTTCTTAAAGAGGTGTAATAGCTTCAGAAATCATGTACGAGAAACTGTGTGGATGCCAAGCCGATAGTCAGTTGTTGTCAGATGGGTTCAAATGATATCACATGATATCAAAATGATTCTGTCTATGAAGTACGTGAAAAGTGTCTGTGGAATACTCAAGCATTTCTAATATTATTACAAATTAAATGAGTAGGTAGCCCATTTGATCGAATAACTAGAAATGCACATACATAATTATATATATGCTTTTACGCATTTGTACACATTTATGCACATGTATGTCTGTATGTACGTATCTACATATGTACCTATTTATCTTTCTTTCTCCCTCTCCCCTCTTTCTCTATATATATACATACACATACACACATATAGATAGTGAGAGGAAAAGACAGAATAGAATATTATTCAAACTAAGAAGTTATTGAAAGAAAAAAGTGTGGAACAGAATCAATAAACATAATATTAAACTATGTTATGATAACAAGCTGTACACAATAAATTTTAGAGTTGTAAACTTGTACAGGTGCAGAAACCTACTTTTTCCTCCGGGAAGATACAAAAGAATAATGTGGTGTAGAAATGATGAACTCTATAAGACATTGTAGATCTAGGAGTTAATAATAACATAGCTGGCAGATGCAAATTACTGAGTTAGAACGGCAAACTTCAGAACACTTCTTCAATTCAATACCGTCAGTCATGTAGTTCGGAAGATACAATGTAAAACATGCACGTGATGGTGTGTGTGTGTGTAAGAGTGTGACTGAGTGTGACTGAGTGTGACTGAGTGTGACTGAGTGTGCGCGTGAATATATATGTTTATGTGTATATAAACATGTAGGCATATATGTATATATGGAGATGTGTTTAAATTTTTCAGATATTTTTACGTAGACAAATAAAGCTTTTCTAAGCATCGCCTATTATAGCTTATAAGTTCTTTTGTCAGAAACATTGTCTTCGGAAGCCAGCCAATCTAAACTAATTCACTCCGATCTATATGATCTAAATACTACATATTTAGTTCTGTGTTTTGTATTAAAAATTAATGGGTTTCTTTTTTTATTATTATTATCCAAAACATAGAGTACTTCTAAAATGTTCATTTTCCACCTCAAGTTGCCTATTTAAAAATAAGTAGTTGCATACACATTCTGTGTCCTGACAGTTTGATAACGGTCCTCTGTTTTCTTTTTTTTTTTTTGCAATATTCTTTTCTACTCTAGGTACAAGGCGTAAAATTTGGAGGGAGGGTGCCAATCGA
>NC_068988.1:78796055-78796828 GCF_001194135.2 Octopus bimaculoides
GCCAATCGATTAGATCGACCCCAGTACGCAACTGGAACTTAATTTATCGATCCCCGAAAGGATAAAAGGCAAAGTCGACTTCGGCAGAATTTGAACTCAGAACGTAAAGACAGACTGAATACAGCTAAGCATTTCGCCCGACGTGCTAACGTTTCTGCCAGCTCGCCGCCTCGCGTATATTGGTTATATACAAGTATGTACCTGTTAACATGTGTGCGTATATATGTGTGTGTGTCTGTGTGTATGTGTGTGTTTGTGTTTGCGTGTGCGTGTGCGCGCGCGTCCGCATGAGACTGTATTTCTGTATGGACGCATGTAAGAATGTACTTCTCTCTCTCCCTCTCCTTCTCCCCTTTTCTTCCCTCCTCTCTCTCTCTCTCTCCGTCTCTGCCTCTCTGCCTCTCTCCCTCTCTCTGTCTCTTTTTCTCTAGTTCTCTCTCTCGCACGTTCAAGTGACTGACCATAGTTCTCAAGGAGATTCAGCATGACACATCGGACTTGACAAGGCTGGCCCACGATTCAATTTTTTCTAGCTGAGTAGACTGGTTTAACGTGAAAGAAAATGTCCTGCTCAAGGATACAACGCACTTGTGGGAACTAAGGATCGCGAGCAGAATACAGTGGCCGATACGTTACGCGCCTTCACACATCCACCCACACACAGATACACACAGACACACACAAATATACGCATACACAAACACACACACATATGTATGTATGTATGTATGTATGTATGTATGTATGTATGTATGTATGTATGTATGTATGTA
>NC_068988.1:78796846-78797132 GCF_001194135.2 Octopus bimaculoides
TGTGTGTGTGTGTGTGTGTGTGTGTGTGTGTGTGTGTGTGTGTGTGTTTGTATGTATGAATATGTAACAAGGTAGGCATGCATATATGTCTCAGAACATGTGTACGGTATAAATGTTTACAGGCTTAGCTAGATGTATACGCATGTGCCTGCGTATATAACTGCACTTTAACGTTTGCTGTGGAAAGATAGCCCAATGTATTACTGATAGTTATATATAGTTGGTCATATCTGTGTACTGTATTATATGTACAAGTTATATATATATATATATATATATATATATA
>NC_068988.1:78799182-78799549 GCF_001194135.2 Octopus bimaculoides
ATATATATATATATATATATATATATATATATATATATATACATACACAAACACACACACACATATGCACACACACATAGACACACATACACAATTATATTTTGTGCAAATAAAATACTTAACATCTCTAAAGTAAATGTCTGATAAAAGCATATTTGAAATATTTTTAATTTTTGTATGACGTTCAAATCTTCCTTATTAGATATATTCATAGATACATACATTAATACACGCATTAATACATACATACATACATACATACATACATACATGCATATATACTTACATACATACATACATACATACACGCATATATACTTACATGCATACATATATATGTGTATATATATATATATATATATATATA
>NC_068988.1:78802175-78806750 GCF_001194135.2 Octopus bimaculoides
ATATATATGAATATATGTGTGTATACACACACATACTAATGTGTTATCTACTACTCTGTAGAATATCTTCAAAGTCAATATTTTTGTGTGATTTAATTGTATTTTAATGACAAATTTTATAATTATCGTAATCGTTAGCAGAATATTTTTATCAGTGAGTGTTTTATTGGCTTCTTTTGATAAATGTTATCTCGTACTTCTTTTGCATTGGGACTTCTTTTATTATGAGTACGGCTGCAGAAAGGATATTATAGTTTGAGAGGATTTGAACTTGAGATACGAACTAAAACAGTCGATAACCTAACACCGAGCAACATGGGTTATCTGCAGATTACACGCCACATGTATGTTCTAACTTTCTATCATTCTATCTACATAGGTTCTATCTTTCTATCTACCTATTTACATTTCTTTGTGTCTTTCTTTCTTTCTTTCTTTCTTTCTTTCTTTCTTTCTTTCTTTCTTTCTATCTATCTATTTATCTATCTATCTACTCACCTGTCACCCCCTTTTTTTTTTGCCCCTACCGATCCCTTTTGATCGGATTTTTTAAAAATTTTATTTATTTATTTTAATTTTTTTTTAAAGAAAAGCTCTACAGTTGTATTTGTCCCCTCTGTGTGCAGCCCTGTGTGGCTAATAAAAGAAAGTGATCTACTCACCAAAACTACCCCTATGTGGTCATTCAACCTGGTAACACCGTTCAGAAAGCAATTGGAATATTCACAGTGACAACATGAACAAAACCGGTAACAAATAACCAAGAGAACTAAAGTTGTACATAAAGCGACAAAAATATTTTTTAGGAGTATGTGTTGTTTGTCTGGAGCTCGTGCAGAAGGGTCAAAGAACGGATGGAATGACTTTTCCTATTTTGTTAGGTCTTTCAATGTCCTGAATATTTGGAAATACTCCCAAGACTGAATCTGCTTTCTGGTCCTTCCGTACCCTACAACATAAAGTAGTGGTCAAGGACTTGTTTTGATTCAATCGATGACTAATGCCCTACAACTACTATTCTTGTGTTTGACAGAATTGGTAGTGACCGTTAAAATAGCAGAATTGGCAGTGACTGTTAAAATAGCAGAAATGGCAGTGACTGACAGAATGCTGGAAGTGCAGTGTTTAGTTATAATAAAGCAGAATAGGGAGAGTTTGCATTTCATCGTTTCAAAGTCATTAAAATAAATACCAGTTAACTGTTTGGGTTCATCAAATCAATGATTCTCCTCCCCAAATAGAAGGCCTTGTATTTAGTGAGTGGGGGGAAGTTGTACATACACACATACACACATACATACATACATACATACATATATATACATGTATACACACACACACACACACATATGTATGCACATACATGTATGTAAGTATGTATATATATGTATATGTGTTATGGGGCGTGGGTGAGGTGTGTACGTACAATGAAAATCACTTCTTACAATCACGCATAGTGTTATCAACTAGTTGTTATCAACATTAGGTCACGTTTATATTTACGTGATGTTATCAGAAATGGTTTGTCCTAACGTAAATAATAATAATAATGATATCAGAAATGGTTTGTCCTAACGTAAATACACTTAGCGGTTTCTATTGCATGTATATGATTCTGTGGGTGATACAATAACCCTAGTATCTAATGGAGGTCCCTTTCCAGTTCACAGCTTCTATTGCCCTGCACTGACCAACAGAACTAGTCCTTCCTTCAAAGGCGTCACTCACTGGATGTTTTTCTTGTTTTTGCAATCCATAAGCAACAGGTGAACTTCGTGAATCTCACCGGTGGGATTGCTAGAAATATGGTCATTGCCCTTTCTTCCAAATCGAGCAAGTATTGTATATATATTATACATATACATCTATGTATATATGTCTGTATGCATGTTATACATGTGTGTGTGTGCGTGTGTGTGTGCACATACACAATACAAACTCACGCACTCACTATGAATACATTCATGCATTACATCAACTGGGTAGTTATGAGAATGGTAATGCAAGCTAGCAAGTGTTTGTCTGTGAGAATGGTGAGTGTGTGAGAATGGTGAGTGTGTGAGAATGGAAGCAACACAAAGCTAGCAAGCAAGATAGATAGATAGATAGATAGATAGATAGATAGATAGATAGATAGATAGATGGTCTGCGAAAGAAAGAAACAAAGAAAGAAACAAAGAAAGAAACAAAGAAAGAAACAAAGAAAGAAACAAAGAAACAAAGAAAGAAACACAGAAAGAAAGAAAGAAATAGAAGTGGCGAAACAGAAGTGGGAGAGAAGGAGTGAAAGTGACAAGTGAACGGAGTTATGTGGGGTTGTGTGAAAGTGCATTAGGGTCAGAAGACACGGAGGGGAGTAAGAATTTCAAAAGCACGAAAAGTGGAATAGGACTGTAGTTTCTGTCGCTTGTAAGCAATTGGAAGGCACCCCAGTGCCAATGTGTCTGTCTGTACGGTTAGTAGCAGTTGTATCTGGTAACTCTGCCATTACTGAAACACTCATTCACACACACACTCACATGCGCACACTACTACCACCACTACTACTACTACTACTACTACTACTACTACTACTACTACTACTACTACTACTACTGCTGCTGCTGCTGCTGCTGCTGTTCCCATTACAAGGGATAATTGCCTTAAGGACGGCAGCTACTCCACGTTCTATTTAGCTTCACTCGTTTCTCACGAGAGTGCAGTGGAAACGCTACTAGCTTTACATACGCGCACACACGCAGACGACACACACGCGTACAATCACACACACACACACACATACAGACACACAGACACACACACAGACACACACAAACACATACTCACACACACATACAAACAAGCACGCACGAGTACACAGAAGCACATATACTTGTGCAGTCATACATACTTGTATGAATTGATTCCGATGACTATTCTATCGAACACCGGAGCAACGTCCATATTGTAAATGGCTGGCCATTCTACAGGCTGTTCTACCCTAAAATTATATTCCTAGGTACAACTTGTGTGAAAATACTGGGGTTTTTTTTTTCATTTAAAGGGTCAGTTCATCTAAATGGGATTCTACATAATTTCCCGTCTACCCAATCAATGTCGCTAACGAAGCTATGATAGAAGCGATTTGGCACTCAAATTTGGAGAGTGTGAGAGAGTGAGTGTGTGTGAGAGAGTGTGTGTAAGGAAGAGAGAGGGAGAGAGAGACTCCTACAATCAGCTAAATATTGCTAAAAATATCATTTTTTCTCTCTCACTCTCATTCTCTTCCCCTGGCTCCTTACATAGGTATGTGTGTGTATAAACAAACACACGCACACACATACTTATGCATACACACACACACACATACACATTTGTACACAGAGAGAGAGAGAGAGAGAGAGAGAGAGAGAGAGAGAGAGATAAGCAAACTGACAGTCAGACAAATAGATAAGTAGATGGATATATATATATATATATATATATATATAGATAGATAGATAGATAGATAGATAGATAGATAGATAGATAAACCTACACATAATGAGATAGATAGATGGAGAAAGACAGATCACCTACCACTCATCTTCCCCCCCCCCCTAACAATCGCCACCGCCACCACTACCAACTACAACAACATCATCTCTAGTACAACTTATACTATAACTACTGCTGCTGCCATTAGCTATAGAGCAGCTGCTGCTATAATACTACTACTACAGCTGATGCGTACTACTACTACTACTACTACTACTACTACTGCTGCTGCTGCTGCTGCTGTTGTTGTTGCTGTTGTTGTTGCTGCTGCTGGTGCAGCGAGAGTTGGTAGTTTTAAGTAGCAGTAGTAATAGATTTTGTTGTGGTGAGGGCGGAGGAGGTTTCGTTAATAAATACGGGTTCATTACCAACTGTATTTTCCCAACAACCTTAATAATAATAATAATAATAATGATAATGATAATAACAATAATAATTCTGTCTAATTTAAGCACAAGGTCAGTAGTTTTGGAAGGAGATGGTTAGTCGCAACATCGACCTCAGAACAGCATTGTATTAACGTCCCTGGAGAGATCAAAAACAAAATTGACCGTAAAGAGCCATAAAGAAATATCGCTAAACATTTTCCCGTCCCTCTAACCGTTCTGCGCAAGTATGTTTTCCATTGCCACAAGAGTGATAGATGTCCCTCCTTTTCCCTTCTCTCTTCTCTTTTCTCTCTCTCTCTCTCTCACTTTTCTCTCTCTCTCACACCCACTTCTATCTCTCTCTCTATATATATGTATGTATGTGTGATGCGTGTGTGTGTGTGTGTGTATGTGTGTGTGTGTGTGTGTGTGCATGCGTGCACGCGTGCTGTTTGTATGTATGTGGAAAGGATGGACAGAGAATATCTAAGTGCGTATGCGTGTGAGCTTATTAACCCAAACGTATACACTGATATACGTATCTATATGCGGTTAACACTCCGTAATAATGTGTAAGTACAGACACACACACAGACACACACACACACATACACACACACACACACACACACACATACACACACGTGCTTTGAACGCGAGTGACAGAAACTGAAAGAAGCCCGCCGTATAT
>NC_068988.1:78806785-78808302 GCF_001194135.2 Octopus bimaculoides
ATACATATATATATATGTGTGTGTGTGTGTGTGTGTGTGTTTGTGTGTCTGTGTTTGGGTCCCTGTAACAAAAGTGACCGATAGAATAAGTACTAGGCTTACAAAGAATAAATCCTGGGGTCGATGTGTTCGACTAAAGGCGGTGATAAGAATGACTGAAACAAGTAAAAGAGTAAAAGCTTATATATATATATATATATATATATATATAATACAAAGAATATATATACATGTATACACACATATATGTACATACTTACATCTACATGTGTATATACATGCATATCAGGGTACAGGACGTTAGAACAATAAACTATATATATATATATATATTGATGTGTTTGAAAGTATAAGAATTGCTGTTAAATGACATTGATAAACGTAGTAAACCATTGCAAGACTAACCCCTCTCAATTACCTTTACTACACCCACTTTTTATCTCTGCTACCCCTGCCTTCTACCACCCTACTATATCATCCAACAAAGACACCCAACCAGGCAGCCGTGAGAAACGAAGGTCTCGCCTCCTCAGCTTTTCTGGTTACAGAAGCGCTAGACAACTAGTATTAAGTCATATTTACATACATATAGACATATATAATCACACATATACATACATCTACATTATATGTGTGTGTGTGCGTGCGCGCGTGTATATGCATGCAAACCTGTATGTATATATGTGTGTATATACACATACCTCCATATATACTCACGCCACATTTCCCTGCCATTAAATTGATCCAAACATCACAGTCAATGTATAGCCACTTCAGAAATTTAGAAATAACAGAAATTTAGAAATTTAGAAAAAACAACCTAATCTTCATCTAATTATTAATTTTACAGTCGTTAATAAGACATGTTGAATACCGTAATTCACCCGCACATAGCAAAAAAAAAAAAAAAAAAAGCAGGGGGGAATAGTTACAGCGGGAAAGCCTTCGGTTAGACTCCTTACCCGACCAGGATGACCATGAGTTAATCAAATTTGCCAACACCAACGCCAATAACTCGTCTGGCAGACGCTATACAACACAACGCTAAAACATACACAGAAACTCTCTAATACATATGCAATCTCCAACTCACTCTATCTCTCTTTCTGTCTGTCTCTCACTCTCTATTTCTTTTTCTCTCTCTCACTCTGTCTCTCATTTTCTGTCCTCCCTTCTCCCCCTCTCTCTCTCCCTTTCTCTAGCTCTCCCACTCGTACACACATGCGCATTCACTTCGTATGTACACGTAAAATTATAACATAAGAGAAAGTATCGCTTACAAACTCGCACGCACACGTACACACGCACACACACACACACACACCTACAGACACATGCACACTACACATACGGCTTGAAGTAATTGTATTTATGAAGTATTTACACTCGCACTGAGTGCATGCATATATGCACACGTATCAGCATACATATACGCATTTATATGCACAATGTAGAAACATACGGAAAATATCTATCTATCTATCTATCTATCTATCTATCTATCTATCTATCTATCT
>NC_068988.1:78808801-78810674 GCF_001194135.2 Octopus bimaculoides
ACACACACACACACACACACACACACACACACACACACACACACACACACACACACACACACACACATATGTTTGTATATGTACGTGACAAGCAGCGTGTCATAGTATGTAAATATACATTCATAAACACATATATCTAACGTATAGACGCTAAGACGTACACCGAACCGACGCACACGCAGAAAAGCATACACACGTATTCGTATATGTGCAATATTTTATACATACATATATAAATGCATATTTATGTAAGCTCACAATACTAAATGCATACGTGTAGGAGTCATTGGTTGTTGATAAACACAGTAGAGCAGTAGGATCCTAAGATGTGTGCGTGTGTATGTGTATATATGCGAGTACCTGGCCAGGAAATACCAAACACACATTGGAGCTAACTGTATATATATATATATATATATATGCATATATATATGAGTGTATATATTTCTTCATATCTCTGTATTCTGGCGTTGTTGGACAACCGAGGATTTTGGACTAATTTACCATTCTCCAGCTGAAAACCAAGGGGTCTTGTTACCACATACCACATACCACATACCGCGAGGGATACTAAAATCGCGACTTTACCCAAAATAAATCATACGATCTATCGAGACAAGAACATTAACAAAAAAAAAAAAAAACCATTAAGGTAAGTGAATAAAATTAAATTTTAGAAAGAAAGAGAAGAAATTTGAGTAATGTATAAAAAAAAGTTAAACACCAAATATTTTATATGTCTGTGTGTGCATATGTGCATATATTTCTCTATATTTGTTCACATATAAACATAAAAAGATATGTGTGCGTATACATATATATACATATATACATGTATACATGTATACATATATTTGTATTTGTACATATATATCTATATATATTCACACATATAATATACATACCTATATAAATATAGGTACCTCTATTTATCTATCTATCTATCTATATATACATACATACATATATATATATATATATATATATATATATATATATATATATACCCCCACACACACGTACACACACATACATATGTATGTAATATTTATACCTAACGCATGTAAATATTCATATACGTGTATACACAATTATTATTATACATCATTCGTTGACATAGTGCTGTTTTTATTATAGTTATTGTGAAATTTTTCACGGGAAGACGTTTTTCTATATTATGAGACAGCCCAGATGGAGCAGTGCCGCAGTGGTGACTTGTTGGTTGTCATTAATTGGATAGTTCCACTGAATCGGACAACCTTATTGCCTGTACTGTTCATTTACCGGTTGACATTACGCACACACACACACACACACACACACACACACACACACACACACACACACACATACATATATATATTGACAGACATATCTATTGAATATAAAATATGATATCTATTTATCTATCTATCTATCTATCTATCTATATACATGTGTGCGTGTGTGTATACATATATATGCATGTATGCTTATATATTGGTATACAATATGAAGCATAAACATTTTTTCTCGTTGATATTAAAACGTTGTAATTAGTGCACTGAATTTTAATTAGGTTTCCTTATAGTTTTGGGGGTCTGTTGGCATACGCTGGGAATGACTATATATGCGTGTCTTTATTGGGGGCCCTGCCTGTAGCCACGAATTTATGTGCTGATAAATATACATGCATGCTACATATTTATATACATATGTATGTATGTATATATATATATATATACATATATATATATACACACTTATATATATTATATGCATACATACATAAGCATAAATGCATATATTTTGCAAATAGGTATATGTATATATGTACATATATTCATAAATATATGTTATAAATATATATATATATATATATATATATATATAT
>NC_068988.1:78810684-78812369 GCF_001194135.2 Octopus bimaculoides
TATATATATATATATATATATATACGTATATATATATGTGTGTGTGTGTGCGTGTGCGTGTGTGTGCTAGTATATACGTATATAGAAACACACGCATACGCACACACATATATGTATATATCTGAAGTGATGTGTGTGTGTGCCTCATTCTGCTTGTGTATACATGGCAATATCTGTATGTGTATGTACTAGTGCCTGTGTCAATGAGCGTGCATTTCTCAGTTTATGTGTGTGTGTTTGTGTGTGAGTGTGTAACTATGCTAAAAATGTCCCGCAACGTTGCTAACATGCGTTCATACCGATCATAGATAAGGTTGATAATACATATAAAGGATACGATGAGTGTGTTATGCTTTATTTGTACACTCACACGCACAGATATACACACACATACGCACACACAAATGTGTAGACATACATACATTGCTTATACATATATGTGTGTATGTGCGTGGTATTCCTCTTGTACTAAGCATGTTGTACACTATCACAAACATACATGCGCACATTCTCTCTCTTTGTATACATATGTACATATATACGGTTATACACATATATGCATGCATATAGATTTCATACACCCACACACACATACACACGCATATTTATATATGGATATCTGTATATGAATATATGCGATTGGCTATGTGTGCAGGTATATGTATATATATATATGCATTAGATTATATATGTATACTCACACACACATTCATACACAATACAGAAATAGATAGATCAGTGGATCTACGAATGATGTATAATAATAATTGTGTATACATACACGTATATGGATGTATACATGCGTTAGGTATTTTACATACATATGTACGTGTGTGTGTGTGTGTGTATGTATGTATGTATGTATAGATAGATAGATAGATAGATAGATAGATAGATAGACAGAGAGAGAGAGAGCGATAGATGCCTTTCTCATCGTTCATTCTCTCTCTGTCTTCACTTTCTCTCTCTCTCTCTCTCTCTCTCTCTCTCTCTCTCTCTCTCTCTCTCTCTCTCAGCATCTTCTTCCTCACTCTCCTTTTCTTTCTTCTTTGCAATCGTTTGCACATAAGAATCCATCTGGTCGATATAGATATTATAATTAGTCTGTATTTCTACTATAGCACTATATTCCGATACCGCCACATAACTATCAATATATTTTACTTGGGAAGGATTTTATTATTAATGTATCCTTGTAATGCCCCGCTTCCTTCTCCGTTGCGACAAATGAAGAAATAATAATTATCATTATTATCATTATTATTATTATTATTATTATTATTATTATTATTATTATTATTATTACCGCTCTCGACGAAATGCTCAGCGCTATTTCACCCGTCGCTACCTTATGAGTTCAAACTCCGCCGAGGTCGACTTTGCCTTTCATCCTTTCGGGGTTGATAAATTAACTACCAGTGAGACACTGAAGTCGATTTAATCGTCTAGCCCCCTTCTCCATAATTTCAGGCCTTGTGACTTTAGTAGAAAGGATTATTATTATAATTATTATTGTTAGGGAATTTTTATAATGTCTTATCGAAATATATTTAACAAAATTTATATGACATGTATGGATATATATGTATGTATGCATGCATATATGTATATGCATATACACACACACCTATATGTATGTATATATATGTATATATGTATATCCATCTATCTATCTATCTATCTAT
>NC_068988.1:78812379-78819065 GCF_001194135.2 Octopus bimaculoides
TTTCCCTTCGTCATGGCCGGTATGACAGACTTTAACATATATATATATATCCCGAAATGTGTTTTTGTAATGCTGCAGTAACTCCGACAATGTTTAAAATATTTGTTGATATACATTCTAAATGTATGTTTACACCCATCTATACGCACACGCACACATGTATGTGCCTGTGTACGGATGTATAATGAGGAAATCTAAGCTACATAGCGATATATAACAGCGAAATCAACTTTTTCTTCTCCCTGTCATAATAATCATCAGCTAAAGCAGGCATGTATTCCCACAAGCCGGCTCCTCGTTCGTACTGCTTGCTTTTAGATTAATAGCTTTTCGAACAACTACCAACACTTGTGTGTGTGTGTGTGTGTGTGTGTGTGTGTGTGTGTTGCTTGTACTTGCCTTCTTTTGCATCCGAGCAAGGCTGACAAAATTTCAATATGGCGTCTGCTATGTTATTTCTGGTAGTATAGTATCATCAGCCGACAATCGTTTCGGCAAGATAATAAAACGGCTTTCCTAGTTTCCAAGCATGCATTACAGCTGAGTTAGAGATAGCTACGTGTGTGTGTGTGTGAACAAATATCTCTGCAAATAACACACTTGAAACCTATTAATAAAACACGTGGCTAAAAGATCTAGATTATAACATTCATATTAAATATATCTCTCTCAATCTTCTACACACACACACACATACACACACACACTTACACATTTATAAATTCTTCCAATAGTTTTTAATAGTAAATCTACCGTTCATGCACAGAGGAAGAGAGAGGGGAGAGGGAGTGAGAGGAAGCGAACTAATTTTCTCTGTTAATGAATGTAGTTGTTCATATTGCTATGTAGGAGGCAAGTTCATAGTTTCCCGTTACAACTCTTCTCCTGCAACCGTATATCGTCGGTGTTTTCCTATTGTTATTCGACATTGATATATTATTGTAGTGGGATGAGCAGTAAAACGCATAGTAATAAGAGTTTTAGACAAGCATCTCGGTTGATTTGTTCAGATTCATCATATTAATATTTCTTCTTAGTCCCTTATGAGGTAAACATCCGTTTATACCATCTATACCATTCTCATCACTTGGCCAGTATCATATTTTAATCCCGTGTCTGTCAAACGCTGACATATTGCCATGGTAACGATGCTTAGAATGAAGTACATGTGGAGGCAGTGTGTGTGTGTGTGTGTGTGTGTGTGTGTGTGTGTGTGATATGAGGCTTTGAATATAGTTCAGTATTGTGGGCGTTATACAGACACTAGATATACGTGTGATAGTGTGATTATATTGATATTTCTAAAATAGTTTCTTCTGAAATATAATACACAATTATTCAGCTAATTACTGATAAACTAACATTTTAATGATCCCTATCTCACATATTGTTCCTGCTATTAAAACACTGCTAAAGTCCTCACACACACGCATTCAAACACACACACACATACACACACACACACATACTTTCTTATAGACAGAGCCAAAACATATGGTAGCTTTTCTTTTCATTTTCAAGACTCAAGTCTACCATCTATTTTGTGTCTAATCGATTCAATCGATTAACCTCCTTTCCCAGATGTCAGGCTTTGAGCCTTATTATTATAACTGTTATTATTATCATCATTGTTGTTGTTGTTGTTGTTGTTGTTGTTGTTGTTGTTATTATTTGTATTTTTATTGATATAATCATGAGAGCTTCCAGTAAAATGCCTTTCCAATATTTACGGTTCTTTTGGGCTTAATTCATGTCGAATACAACTTTGCCTTTTACACCCTCACCCACGTATGGAATAAAGTACCAGTCAAGTACTAACCCCTCCCTTAAAACTACTGGTCTTCTACCAGAATCTTAAACTATTATTATTATTATTATTATTATTATTATTATTATTATTATTATTATTATTATTATTACTATCATAATTATTATTGTTATTATTATTACAGTAATAATAATAATTTTATGATATAAATTTACATGTAATGACGGTCATATATGAAAGGAAAATACGTATTTTGAACGAAAGGTAAACTCTACCATATTGTCCACAACATAGTTGATTTTACACGTAACACAGTCATGTAAAAATATTTAACTTGGATATAATTCTCTTTCCTCTGTCTATACCTGTTATCATTATTATTCCTAATTTAATATTACTGTAGTTACTGCTACGTTTTCTAATATTATTCTACTAATTTGTTATTCTACTAGCCCACTATTGTTGCTACTATAACTGTTGAACATTAATAATTGTTTGTATCTATATATCCGTCCCCACAATAACCGTTCAGAAATGTGATATTTTACTAACCACTATCTGCTATGTTGGGAGACTGTTAACTACTTGATCTACGCAATATTGTCTTTTAACGTGTCAGTAACGGACGAGGACGTTCCTGTGTCGACTACCATCTCACCTTATTCAGCCTTTTTTCAACTTTAGAAAAAAATATATAAATATTTTGAAGGTAAGATATATAAAAACCATCAGAAACCTAGAAACACGTGTGCATATTCACAAACATACATGCAAGCCTTACATACATTTGTACATGCATGCATACGCATATACATACATGCATACATTTAATGTACGCATATATGCAAATAGATTTACAGAAAAAAGGAAACGATAATAGCTTTGTGTGTGTATGTGTGTGTGTATGAGTGTGTTTATGTGTGTGTGTAAATATATGTGTAGATATGTGTGTATGTGTGAGTAGATATATGTGATATGTGTATGTGTGTGTGTGCGAGTGTATAAATAGATAGATATAAATATACATTTAAATGTATGTATACATGTGTACGTATGTATGAGTGCATGTGTGTGCGTGTGCGTGTAAATATATATATATATATATATATATGTATAGTGCTCCAGCATGACCGCAGCCGCATGGCTGAAACGAATAGAAGAATACATATATATATATATACACACACACACATATGCATGTATGCATACATACATACATACATACATACATACATACATACATATACATACAGACATATACATTATGTGTGTACACCTTCCTAAACATGAGTATACAACTGTAATTACCTTTCATCTTAGAACCAGGTTAAGCACAGCTAAAAATCACGCACAAAACCAAATTTCCCAGCCTCCAAGTCTATCCCAACATTAAACAAATCTATTCTTTATTTCATTTCACTCAGTATCAACATCTCACCTACTAGCATAATCTCTCTGCCGTATATTATCATCTCACTTCTATCATTATTCTATCGAATATTATCATTTCACCTTGTATGGTTATGAATTTGCTGTACAGTCGATAATTTTATGAAAATAGTTTCTCATTTTGTCTGCAATATGGTAGAGTTTACAGGTAACAGTGTCGTATACATGCCTTATTTATGTAGGTACTAACTTTCTTTGACATGTTTGCTGATTCGTTGCAGCATTGGACAAATACCTTCCGGTATTTCTTCCAACTCCGTACGTTCTGAGTTTCAAATCTCACCAAGATCAACTCTACCTTTCATGTAGCGAGATCAATAAATTTTACCAGCTAACTATTGGAGTCGATGGTAGTAACTAATCCCCAACCTTAAATTGCAGGCCTTATACTTATATAAGAAACAATTTATTATTATCATTATTATTATTATTATTATTATTATTATTATTATTATTATTATTATTATGGCGCGACGAGGTAGCAGATTCGTTAGCACGCTGGACGAAATGCTTAGCGGTATTTCGTCCGTCGCTACGTCCTAAGTTCAAATTCCGCCGAAGTCCACTTTGCCTTTCATCCTTTCGGGGTCGATAAATTAAGTACCAGTTGAGTACGGGTCGATGTAATCGACTGTCCCCCTCCTCCAAATTTCAGGCCTTGTGCCTATCGCAGAAAGAATTGTTATTATTGTTGTTGCTGTCAGGTGTTTCACTCACTATTTTAATAATTAATTTTCTATTAAATACATTTTCTGCTTCGTTTTTTCAACCTTTGTGTAACGTTATCTGTCTGCTTGAATTAGTGAAAGCTGGAGACAGGTGGTCGATTAAGGGAAGAAAACCTTAAAAATCGATACCGTATTTTCCATTGAGGAGACTCGAAATACGAAGTACTGCGAGCTCAACATGTGTTAGTGCAGAGATACCTAACTGCTCGTTCCACCAGCTAATCACATAAAGAGGAGCAATTTCAATGCCTATTGTTTAGTATCTGTTAGCTAATTATGAGATTTGCCTCCCAGCAGAACGATCGTCCGATCGATAGACTCGCCCTTGTAAAACATTCACTACAACCAACATTCATTTAGCTCTGATTTCCCCCTCACACATGTATGTATGTATGTATGTATGTATGTATGTATGTATGTATGCATGCATGTATGTATGTATGTATGTATGAATGCGTACACACATAAACACACACACACATACATACATACATACATACATACATATATATATATATATGTATACACATATAATTTATATGTTAACTAAATATAAAAATAAATGTATATATGCTCAAATATATGCATAACTATGAGTGAATATATGTGCATATATGTATTTATTTACTCCTTACAATATTTCTACTCGAGCGCAATCAACTAGAATTCTTTCGTTTTCTTTCTTCGTCTATTTTATGAGTTTTAATTACTTATAATTCGAGCTGGCAAATAGCCTTCAATTTGTTGGGCATATTAGCGAAACTTCATTGGAATCGCCGCTGGTGGCTTTTTTCTTTTTTCTTTTTTTTAACCTTAAATAGATTAAAATTAGGCCATGTATAAATCGAGTCTCTAGTAGGTCATTTAACCTGCTGGAAATAGCTAACAAATATACCCCTATCTTATAATAAACGAAAGGGCATTTTGTATAAGGAATCCTAGATATGTATGAAATAGTAGATGGGCACGGTTGTAACGCCTTTCATTATAGTTTTGTTGGACCAGTGCTTAGTTAACGTTAAACAACATCAACAACAGCAGCAGCAGCAACAACAACAACAACAAAAACAGCAACAGCAACAATAACAACAACTTCATGACAGCTATTAACAATTTCTGTCCCCTCTCTTAGAATATCATGACATAATATAATATTAAACTTGAAGCTGGCGTTAATTCTCTTGTTGGCCTCGCTCTCGTCAGCGGGACTATTTTTAGCATATACCCCAGCCACTTTCAAAAGCCAAAACCCATTAGCATTTAGGATCTTAGACATGTATCGTGACATCATAGTACCGCAGTGGGATTATCTATATCTTCACTAGACTGATATCTCTGAGTGATATCTACTTGGATAACGAACAGATAACAGAAAAAGAGTTGCTTGCAATAACACCTTATGGTAGTGTTCATTGTCACGGATGGAACGTCATTCCGCAGAATGTCCGACCTGAATTGATTTGGAAAGAAAATACAATAACAAATATCATAGCATGTTCCATAACACATCACAAAAAAAAAAAAATCATTGGTAACGTTTGCATCATACATGGTAAATGCGTATATATTTAAGATATCTTAAGAAAACTCTTTTCTTTCCAGTGAAGACTAAATTAGGAAATCCATCGTTTACTCAAAGGTTTCAGTGACGTCACGTCCATGACATCATAGGAATCGAATTATGTAATGTACTTGCTGCAAATACGAGATTTGCACTTTAAACATGAAAATCAAATTCACCATTTTCTAGCAATACATACATAGAAACATGTGTACATGCGCATATCTATCCATCTATCTATCTATCTATCTATCTATCTATGAATGTTTTGAGCCTACATGAGAGGAGGACACTAAAGGTGTGTATATTTTGATAGAAGCTGAATGTTATATCATAACCAGCAACCCCGGTTGTCCATCCATCCATCCATCCATCCTTGCATACATAAATACGTTTCTATATATTTTTATATACACTCATACACATGCATACACACCATTTAGTTCTGTGATAGAAATACAGACAATAAGAAATCGTTGAAGTAACTATCCTTATTTTCTAACTCTGCGTATGTGTGTGTGTGTGTGTGTGTGTGTTGGTGTTTGTATGTGTGTTTCTGTGTGTGTGTGCGCGCGAATGTTCACGTCCGAAAATGTGTATTTGTGTGTATATATGTAGATGTTAAGGTTAGGGACGAAGAAGTTGTTTAGTTTCCGTTTAGATAGATATTACAGTTGAATTCTCTTGAGGTGGTAATTTGTTGTTGTTGTGGTTGTTATTTGGCCCAAGGATATTCCTAACCAAAATAATCTATGCTTGCCATATAGACATAACGAAACTGTTTTATATTCAGACAACGTTTGAAGAAAACATCGTACAATGTGTCCTTTCTCTCTTATACTGGTAAGATGTGATTTAATGTAAATTTGGATACTATTTCTAGCAAGTGTAAAAACCATGTACAATTTTCTTCGATTGGTGAAAGTCTATAATAAATTGTTAGTAGTATGGCTCCTCTCCATTCATAAACTATAAATCACAAGAGTATTTCGATAAGAGAAGCACACGCAGTATCCTAACTTATACAACACGATTTTACTATACTTGTATACATCGTAGAACAGTATATGATGTATCTCATATGATATCTACTATAGGAATTATTCTGTAGCATAGAGTGGTGGGTGATCATATACATACATACATACATATACATATATATATATATATATATATATAT
>NC_068988.1:78820410-78821011 GCF_001194135.2 Octopus bimaculoides
TATATATATATATATATATATATATATATATATAAACAGAAATCTATTACATAACCTGTACCTATGTACATGGTCATTGCACATGTTAGAAATGGTATCCAAATTTACATTAAATCACGTCTTACCAGTATAAGTGAGAAAGAACACATTGTCTGTTACAGATTTTGCTCGCTATTTACATCTGTGGAATACTCAGCCGCTTAATATTTTAGAAGTTGATCGAACAACAGGAATACTAATCGTCGAAATAGATGGATATGAATTTGTGGGTGCATTTTCCTCTCACAGATTAACAAGGAAGAGACGAGCAACGTGCATGACTCCTGATACAAAACGGCTTCCGTCACTGGAGGAAGGACGCTATCCTCAAATTGGACATGTGGCCCTAAATTTTACATGAGCGTAAATTCTGACGAAAGTACCTCTCGGACAGGTGTTGGGACTAAACGCCAGAATATATATTCATCTCCCTCTCTCTCCCTCACTCCCTTTCTCTCTTTCTCTCTCTCCCTCCCCCTCTCTCGCTATGCATACATGTATATACAGAAAGATACATGCTTACACACACACACACACAAATATATATATATATATATATATA
>NC_068988.1:78822043-78822572 GCF_001194135.2 Octopus bimaculoides
ATATATATATATATATATATATATATAAATAAAGTCAGACGTGGCTGTGTGATAAGAAGCTTGCTTCTCAACCACATGATACCGAGTTCAATTCCAGCACGTGGCACCTTTGGCAAGTATACTCTACTATGCCCTCGGGCCGACCAAAGTCTTGTGAGTGGGTGTAGCAGACGGAAAGTGAAAGAAGCCCATCGTATATATATATATGTCTATGAGTGAGTATGCGTGTGTGTGTGTGTGTGTGTGTGTGTATATTTGTGTGTCTGTGTTTGTTCCCCTACCATCGCTTGACAACCGATGTTGGGTGTGTTTATGTCCCCGTAACTTACCAGTTCATCAAAAGTAAACGATAGAATAAGTAGAAGCCTTAGAAGGAATAAGTCTTGGGGTCGATTTGTTCGACTAAAGGCTGTGCCCACATGGCTGCAGTCAAATGACTGAAACAAGTAAAACAATAGAAGAATAAAATATTATATATATTTTATATTATATTTGTTTTCTATATATATATATATTTCTTCACATATAA
>NC_068988.1:78823085-78824157 GCF_001194135.2 Octopus bimaculoides
TATATATATATATATATATATATATATATATATTTGTGTGTGTGTATTATCTTTTACATCTTTCAATCAGTAGACTACGGCCACGCACGATTTTAGCCGAGCGAATTGTCCCCAGTCCTCTTTCGTCTAACCTCGGATATTAAGCAGTGGCGAGGTCAAACGCAGGTACAAAGAAATGCTCACACACATACACACATATACGCACGTGCGCACCCCACCACCCACGTATATACACAGGCATATATATATACACATATACGATGAGCTTCTTTCAGTTTCCGTCTGCCAGATCGTCTCACTTTTGTCGGCCCGAGGCGAAAGTAGAAAACACTTTCGCCAGGTGTTCCGCTGTCGTACTGAAACCAGCACCATATAGTTATCCTTATGAAACTCTTTGCATATTTTTTAAAAATTCAATATCCTTAATTATATAAATATGATGGTTTGTGTACAAGAAGCTCTCAGTAGACATAATGAAAAATAGAAGCAGATGTTTTGAATGTTTATAAAAATTAATATCGGCAAGTTGTTTCAACAATACTTTACACATAAGCTATTATATCGACATCATAGACGTAAACCAATGTAAGTTACAGATTGTAAAAAAAAATTGATCAATGTCGAATAATGTAAAGTGTGTTCATGACAGAGGAATCCGTAACCTTGGTGATTTTAAATATAATCATCAGTAAATATATAAACCATGTCACCCGTTTATATGTGGGTAAGTCGCATAAACTATGGATGGGCACCCGATAGATCATTCTCGTGTTGGTATTGTATAGTATGAAGTTGATATATATATATATATATATTTATATATATATATATGCACATGCACACACACAATATATAATTCAATTCACGCACAGGCACACATATATGCATGTATGTGTGTATGTATGTATGCATGTATGCATGTATGTATGTATGCATGTATGTATTGCGGGCCTTGTGCCTAGAGTAGAAAAGAATGTTTGTGCGTGTGTGTATGTGTGTGTGTGTTTGTGTGTGTGTGTGTGTGTGTGTATGTTAGGCGGCATATATATATATATATATATATATATATATA
>NC_068988.1:78824421-78828590 GCF_001194135.2 Octopus bimaculoides
TATATATATATATATATATATATATATATGTATATATATGCATATGTGATATATATGTATAGCTGTGCGTATGTATGTTTATGTATTTGTATGTCTTTGTGTATATGTCTGTATGTATCTATATATGCATATTCATATATGTATGCATATGTATGTGTCACTAAAGTGACTGAGGGCACTAGTCAACACCAGCCCTGTTAGAAATAAGAGTTAAAACAACTCATCACCACAGGAAGAACCTAAGGTGATGCGTCCTGCCCAACTCTTCGAAACGCCGGTGTTAAAATGAGGGTAGCTGATGAAGGAAAATGTTCCCTATGTGGCTTGTGTGTTTTCTATACTCTGGTTATTATTATTTTCTTGTCTACGTTTTGCTTGCAATGTCCTGTACCCAGATATGCACCTATATATACAGGTAGACGTAGGTATGCACATACCTGTACGTATATATGCATATACTCATTTATTATTTGTTATATATATATATATATATAATTACGACTATGTATACATTCGCACGTGAGCGTATATTTTGTGTGTTAGTGTGCGTGCGTGTATATGTGTGCGCTCGCGCGTGTGCCTGTATGTCTGGACGCTAGCGCGTGTTTGTTCGTGTGTGTATGGGTGTACTCGTAGTGTACTCGTAGTATACTCATAGTGTTACAAGCATTATTTCAGTTACAGCTAGTATCGTTTTACTTTGATCATCAAAATTATCTTGATGGTAATTAATTAACAGACATCCCTTTTCCATGTACTTTTTAATATTATTTAATTCTCTAAGGTATTTCAGATAATTTCAAAATTAATTATTTGATTGATTCATTTTTGAAATGACTAATTAGAAGTCATTGAAGTCAAGTTGTACATGAAACATTTATAAGTGTTTCATGAATATAAAATAGAAGAATTTGCAAGACACACTTTATTGGCATTAGTTGCTATTTGTTGTTAATCAATCTGAAAGAAAACCTGAATATATTCACATATCACACAAGAAAACGTTTACAATTCCAAATTACGTTTTCTTATTCCCTTATTAACCGTTTTATTCCAGGTATTATCTGAATGAAATCTTTATATTGCATAATTTGGCAAAGAACATTTGACGGCTACTTAGCAATGTAAATAGTTTATGTTTTATTAATATAGCCTAATTAAACCTAAGTCTATGTTTCTTTAAATATTATATTTGTGAGGTTCATAAATTTAGTTTTAAGCTGTATTATTATTAGAAAGTTATATACCTGTTACTTTGGTTAGCAGAGACTCATCTTCAGGTTTGGTGACAAGTTTGCTCAAATATCAAGAATCTTTCTTTTGTATTCTTACAGAATACAGGATTGCACATTTCTACAGCTCGATAATGCATATCTCAATTCCAGTATCCTTTCGTCTTTTAGGTGGCCATTTGGATGTTGTACCAAATGCTCCAATTACCGCAGGAACAATTGTCACCTTTGTCTTCCACACTCGCTCCATCTCACTGGCAATTTCTCACTCTGGTGGTTTTGGTGGTGGTGGTGGTGGTGGTGGTGGTCTGTGTGTGTGTGTGTGTGTGTGTGTGTGTGTGTGTGTGTGTGTGTGTAGAATCAATACCAAACAATGTCGATCAATGTATAAATATTTATCATCCACTTACAGCTGAAAATCTCCAATATTCCAATAATTGTTAAAAAAATCCTATGAACCAGGAACCAGCAATATCCTACTAAAAAGTTATCTGGACAGGATCTAGGGGTGTCTGATAATCAATAGAATTTTAGTATTTTTTTTTTCTCACGACACTCATCAACTATGATATTTCTTGGTTTGGTAGTGAACCGTTATTCACGTGATCAATGCAGAGATGTGTATTCACATACATGTAACGAAATAACTTCAAATTAACAAATTTAAACATTTAATAAAACCCTGAATTCCACAGTTGTTGTTTCTGTTGTTTTAGCCCCTGGCTGATGACGGTCGAGCAGACAAATGATCAAAATCATTCCAGTCTTTGTTGGGATTATCTCAGATTACGTCGTTCAATGTATCCTTACCTTTTTATGAGGCGGTAGGTTGCTATTTAATGCTATTTCTCGCAGATCTGATATTTACATAGGTACACCCTTGTGTTCAACGATAGTCAATATTTACTTCAAACATATTTACAGAGAATAATCATTAGAGCTCGAGGCTCTCTAGAATATATAACACTTTAGTACGTTTTCTATAAAATTGTTATTTCTCAGCCTCACTCTTCATGATAGAGTAAAACATATCGACAACTGGCTGTTTTGTCTACAACACATATTAACTTCAAAATTTAGTAGCATATTTTAGAAACACTAAAATATAATCGTATTTATAGTCGTATTTATTGGTATTAAATTAAAACATTTCATTTCAGAGCCACAGTTAGGAACATTAAAAATTAAAAATTAAATATTGATTTCAAATTTTGGCACAAGGCTAGCAGTTTTGGTGGATAGTCTAAGTCGATTAAGCTGACCTCAGTGCTCAGCTAGTACTTATTTTATCGGCACCGAAAGGATGAATGGTAAAGTCAACTTTGGGGGAATTTGAAATCAGAATGTAGAAACGAGCGAAATGCCGCTAAATATCTTGCCTGATGCGCTAGGTTTAAATTAAATATCAACAAGTATAAAATAATCAGATGGAGCAAGTGAATCTATGGGGATGAAGAATTTCTTTACGCAATCATCTGTTTTCAGATTTGATTCTATTCCATCACACTTTAGGCAGATGTCTTCTAATGTTAGATTTAGGTCAACTTATACTTTGCAAGTAAAATTTGGAAGCTGTACAAATGTCGACTAGCCTATTAGATAATCGGAAGATTTAACAACATCACGTGGTCCCTTAGGTAGATTTACCAATATTCACACTGTTATTAGTATTCAAAGTCTCTGTAGTAAACTTGAATGTTCGACCCATAATTAGTTTTCTTTCTCTCTTGGGTGGAGGTGGTGCTAGTATTATAACTGCCATTCTACTATTTAATAAGTCGTATATTATAAAAGTAAACAAAGACAAAAGATAGTAATGCCTTTGTTATGTAGTTATTAATACAGATAGATAAAAAGTAGGGCATTATTAGAATCATTAGTGTATAGGAAAATTATGCTTTGCAATATCCCTAAAAGTTTTCATCCTGAGTTGGAATCCCACTGAAGTCAACTTTACATTTCATCTACTCGGGGTTGATAGAATAAAGCACTCGTCAAACAGTGTTGAGAATTTAATTGATTAGTGCCATCTTTCTGCTAGAAACAATATCTACACGAACACCATAATTTTTATTGTTCTTTCTTAAACATTCCAAAATAAGTGAGTTCTTAGTTTAATCATCTTTCTTCAGGACTTAACGTTGAACTCAATTTTTCCAACTTTTTACCTTAACGGTAGCAACCATCCATGACTACCCGTTGCAATATCTATCAGCTACTGAAGTGATACTTACGGAAGTTGTCGCTGTTGATGATGTTTGTGTGTTTAGTTCTCAGCCACCCTTCATTGATCAAATACATTCTCGCTATGGCTATCTCGTCTTTTATGTGCCCATTTTTGTTGTTTTATTAATAAACATTGATGGAGAAGTTGGTAGGTAGTGTGAGCTATGTAGATTGTGGTCTAAATCAATTTCGGTCATCTGTAGATTTACAATAGCAACCATTTCACTTGGTGTCGTGACAAACATCGTTGTATTGTCTTTCCTATTATAAAGATTATTGTTAAAGTAGACAATGGCGATGAATAAACCAACCAGTTCCTGAATGTGACTTGTTATCTTCACACGAGCTTTGAAAGTTATTTATACACGGAACGTATAGTGGCTTAGTTTTCATTGAAATAACCTAAAACAATCGCAACAAAAATAACCTTATCATATCAAAACTAGATAGGTTGTCGTCTTTTGTTTATGTTTTACACACATGAAAGGAATACGTATCTTGTTTGCCAAACAATAAATTATACATTACTTGTGATAATACATATCACAGTTGTTATTAAACGTAACAGAGAAACTTCATTTTCACGATTGACTTTACTACATGTAATTGTGGACTGTCTAGATAACAGCCCTTATAACATAATTTATTTATATTTCTGCTACATTTCTTAGAAATCTGACAATTGTCGATTTGAATACATGAATAACGTGA
>NC_068988.1:78828600-78829399 GCF_001194135.2 Octopus bimaculoides
TATATATATATATATATATATATGTATACACACACACACACACACAAACAACGTGTTCGTTTATGTGCAACTATATCTGTGTATACATATTTGTGTGTGCACGCGTATATGTGTGTGTGTGTATTCCATTTATTATGCTTGTCTAACGTCTCAGGTTCAACTTAAGCACTTCTATGCAGTCTGTATCTTTCGTAAGAAAAATATAACTATACATATACAAAGTATGGGGGTTTAGTTCACAGGTGATCTAAACGATTAGGTACACTAGGTAATAATTATATATATAATTAATATTATCAAGGGCAATGAGAGATATATTAGAAATTTCTACTACCAGTGGACTAGCGTGTAAAATTTAGTCAATAGACTATATATTATTCATATAAATACAGTGTACATTTAAACACTTAAGAGGCATCCATCATATGGATTACTTGCACGCTGGAAAGAACAGTTAAATTCCATACCACTATTTAGGGATAAAAGTTCGAAGGGGATGAAAAATAAAAACATTTACCATCTAACACCTGGACCAATCATTTCAGACTTATTTTAGCAAATAAAATAATTTGCTAGGCGATCAATCTGGAGTAATAATTTGTAGTTTTGAAATCAGTAGTTCTTTGACTGCTATTTCTGAATTCTCAGTATGTTGGAGAAGCAGGTTACTGTCAATCCCTATATATTTATGATTATAAATTTTACCGAAAAAGGTTTTTTTCATACTGAGCTACACGGCAGAATCGTTAATTATTAATTTTATTACTAATTGATGATTCCCTGCCCTGCATATCTACAT
>NC_068988.1:78829409-78838497 GCF_001194135.2 Octopus bimaculoides
ATATATATATATATATATATATATACAGACAGACACATACACACAATTATTGCATTTTACTTGCCTTTTTTGCAAATAACAAATACAAATATAAATTCATAGGATTCAATAGAATTGCCTACAATTAATGCAATTTGAGTTGATGATATATTGTAGAGGAAAAAAAAAACTATTGAAATTTGATATATTCTGGAATGCTCGTCACACTTTTACAACAGCGTCAAGAAATGCAATGTATAAAGGGGTTAAATAGTGAAATTGTACCAATACCGGATGTAGAAACATTTAAATATTTATATTATTTTGTATATCTTAATGCTAGAAAGAAAAACAGAAAGGTTTCCAAGGATTTCCTATGCCTTGACAGTTTCCGTTTGTAAATATCTTTTAAGCTTTCATAAAAAAAAATTAGCAAAGAATCAGATAAAACAATAAAGATGATTCTTTCTCCATATCATACTTTAGTGGGAATAGAATTAAATACTGACCTTATTGATCTGTATAGATTATTAAGGGTTCAAGATACACCCCAAGGCATGGCCGAGTGGTTAAGAAGTTCGTTTCGTTTTATGTATTTGTAGTGATTTATCACTCTGTAGCAAGCTGGCAGAATCATTAGCAATCATGGCAAAATGCTTAAAGGCATTTCGTACATCTTTACGTTCCGAGTTCAAATTCCACCGTGGTCGACTTTACCTTTCATACTTTCGGGCTCGATAAAATAAGTACAAGTTGAACACCGGAATCGATGTAATCGACTTAACCACTTCCACGAAATTTCTGGCCTTGTGCCAAAATTTGAAACCAATTTATCACTCTGTTTAGAGATTAACTTTACAGCAAGCACAGGAAACCGAGTTTGCAAGAACAGGAAGCCGAGGTTCAATTCCTGAGTGAAACAAAAGGAATAAGGTTAAGCAGGCAGGAAATTATCAGAAATATACCCACATGATCATACAGATAAGCTTATTCAGTTCTTAATATAATTTGCCGTTCATACAATGCAAGCAAGAAGGAAAATAAGCAGGAAAAAGAGACTGGGAAATTAAGGGACGTATGGAATAGAGAAAATGTCGTTGTTGGGTTTTGCCTACGGGTCTCTGTATCCTTAGCAAAGACTATCTTCGACTATTTTCCTGGCTGTGTTATGGGATTTTCTTCTGTCACTCATTCCCTTGTTGACTACTTCTAGTACACACGTGCGTGTGTGAGTGTGCATATATGTATATATATATATATGTACGTATGTATATGTATGTATACAACAAGTATGCCATTACAGGGATTTACCTGTATCAATAGATATCGAATCTTATGTAAGACACGATACATATAGACAGAATTACATTCCTGAAAACTCATAAAAACTTTAATAAAATTATACACATTTTAAATTTACAACGTATTCACTTCTTTATTGAGTTGTGGACGGTTTGATTTTAATTTGTGAAATATACTGCATACATACATACATACATACATACATACATACGTACATACGGGTACATGCCCATATATGCAAACATACTCATAATATATAGACGTACACGCACATATGCATATACACTTACATATTATGTGTATACATATGTAGATGTATACACACGTGCACACACACACACACACACACACACACACACATATACAAAAGAGTTAAGGGAAATAACTCAAATAGGTTCCTGTGATGAATCTGAATCTATATAATTTAAGTAGGTAATGATGTACAAAATGACGTACGGATTCAAATATTGCAAATAAATGGAGAGTTTCTATTTATAGAAAGAAAATTATATACCCGATCTTAATGTTGAGCAACTTCTAAAAATGAAGAGGGAGAGAGATACACACACACACAAAGACAGACAGACAGACAGAAAGATAGAGGGGAAAGTGTGATAGGGAGAGAGTGAGAGAGAGAGAGAGAGATTTCTTAAATTTTAATTACTCGAAATTATTCTCCTTTCGTCTTTAAAAGTTGCTGGCCATTACCTTTTTGTTTTTTTAATTTTTTAACAATTACGCTGTAAATTTCCAATCACTGAGAATTCTTTGAGCCTGCCATACAACGCCGTATGACCTACTTGTATTACATATATGTGAGTATTTATGGTTTTCTGTATCTGTGTGTTTGTATGTGTCTATATATATATAGTAGTATTGATGTTTGAAGTATGTGCTTGGCGTCAAATTTTAGTCCCTTATTTGCAGTGATATACATAGCTATAGCTCCTCATCTCATTCACTGAAACTAAATTCTAATGTTTGACAACAAGATTTACTTGTTTTCCATACAATACTTTACAAGGTCCTACATCTTGATAAACTGGTCCTGACACTATCTTTTAGCATCGTTCACTTCTACTCTGTGTATAAAGATCTTTTCTCCTGATACACCAGACATGAATAGCTTTCTTTGTCAGCGTCTAATTTTCCTTTGGATTTTCATTTATTTTATTGTCGTCATCATCGTCGTCGTCGTTGACGTCGTAGTCATCATCATCATCATCATAGCCATCGTCATAATCATCATAGTCATCGTCATGATCATCCTCTATTTTGCACCTGTTTTATTTTTCCCTCTTAGCTTTGATATGATGTTGATGGGTTATGTAAACCTCAAGTCTTTAGATAAAGTAAACATATCGCTTTTGGCAAAGCAATTATCTTGTTGATCAATAAAGTGAATTAACATATGAAGGATACAACAGAAAATGTGAGAACAGTATTACAGTAGAGCATGCATGCATGTGTGTGTGTGTGAGAGAGAGAGGGGGGAGGGACAGAAACGGAGGGGGAGATAGAGGGGTCATGAGAGGGGGAGATAGAGGGGTCATGAGAGGGGGAGAGAAGGAGAGAGAGATGAAGGGGGAGGGGGAGAGTGTGTATGTGTATGGTAGTGGTGGAGGGAGAGAGAAAAAGGGTTTGTGTTAATCTAAAGAGACAGCTCTAACTATCAAGATCATTATTATTGCCATACACCATTAAAGAACAGGCATTTCGTATTTACTGACATGTATGGCATTATAAAGACTAAGAGACATGGAACGTGTCTTTGCTCAATTATATCTATACCTTTTTATCGAAGCATAAGACCAATTTTTGAAAGTATTGTATATAGCTAATTGAATCTATCCTCGTATATTAATTACGCGTTTCTTATTACGAAACTCGGACTTGTTTCTGTCCTTGTTTATTATTGCTTAGCCTCGGGTCAGTTCTGACAAGCAGAGCTATAATCGAAAACATTCCAAAATTATATTGTCTAGTGTGTCCTCCTACATTTAAGACGGTGCGTTGCGATATGAGGGAATGTAACTGCTATTTCTAGGTAAAGCGTGTAGGATATTGGCAATTTAATTCGTCCAATTATACAGTATAGATAACAGAATACCATAATAGAATATAGGTAATTCAATCCATCCCAATATAGGGTAAGTAAAGGAATACAATGACAGAGTATAGAAAACCGAATCCGACCTTATGTAGAATATATAGCTCCTCATCTCATTCACTGAGTACCTTATGTAGAACACATGGTGTTCTTTTGACTACTGTAGAATAGAATGTAAAGCCGATCAAAGTAGCTCCTACAATCAAAACATAGAGGCTGTCTATGACACTAACTTCAGTAAGATTTGGTTTAACGATTAACTCTTTTTATCATCTCATGTTTTTCCTTATTCCAATATCATCAAACCTTCACTTAAAATGACTTAGTAGCTATATAGCAAAACTGTATAACTATGATAAACACTATGTACTTTACACTTTGTTTCATTTCTTGCATTCATTCCAAAGTTCCTTCTAATCCAAGTGTCAATTTTTTCACTATCTTCCTCATTATACAACCAACCAAAGTAATATTTAATATGGGAGATGTCGTATAGCAGAGAGTGCCGAATAAAATGACTTTCAGTATTTAATTACTTCATTTGTTTTGCTTCAAACATTGCCGCGATAGTCTATTTCTCCCCTAACCTATATATCTGTGGTTTTGTGTCAATATTAGAAATCGATAGCATATTTGTCAAGTAGTGATAGAAATAGCAGGACACAAGTGTAGTTCTCTAGAAAGCTAGTAGTTACTTTATAGAGGCAGCCACAGTGATAAAGGGAATATTGATTTTGAAGATTGGCACAAGGCCACATAATGTGGGAGAGGAGTACAGTCGATCAAATCAACCTCAGTGCTTGACTGCTAGATATTTTATAAACCCCGAAGGATGTCGACTTCGGCAGAATATTAACTTAGATGGTAAAGAGACATAACTCAATATCGGATGGCATTATGCCCGCTACACTTCCAATCCCGCCATCTTATTACCCTACTAGGTCGGTTTATTTATAGCTGTACGTGGTTTATCATTAGATGTGTATATATTAAATATATGTAAGTACACGTCTCATTATTGCTTTTTGTCTACTTTGAGGCATTAAAGGTGTACATATATATTCAAGACTAAATCTTTCTTATGTATCAAATAATGGTCGAAGAAATGGAAAGTTTCGAACAAAGAGATTTTGTATGGCATATTTGATTCCCGGTAGATGTTTCACTTACTCCTGTATGTCCTGCAGAAAAAAGCATGACTCTTTCGACCTCCCATAGAGCGTACTCAGTGAAGTTACTGTAAGGTTACTCATCTCTAACCACAAAGGAAGATCAGTTTGTTGTTTATCACAGTGGTATGTTACATAAGTGTGTGAATGTGTGTAAGAGTGCGTATGTATGTGTATATGTAGTATATATGTACAGCCGTGTGCATATATGAATGTATTGGCATATCATTGTGTATGTATATATGTGTATGTGTATGCGCGTGTATGTGAGTGTTCATGTTGGAGGGTGGGGTTATTCAACTTAATATAGCTGAATATTATTTATAGATAATCGTTTACTTGCTCGTTTTTAAAGAAATAAAAAAAATCATCAGCAGAATAAAGTATCAAAACATTGACATAAATCAATATAAAATATTTTAACAAAATACAAATGATTTCCGTTAAGAGGATGATAATTTTTTTGTTTAAAAACCAAAGCTTATAAAATTAAATACTAAATACTTAAGCTCTTGTGCTGAAAAAAAAAAAAAAATTAGAAATATAAAAGCGACAAATTTGTTTATTAAATATCATTAGCTACGTACAAATGCTTGAAATAGTATTTCTATGTATATGTGTAAATGTGTGTGTGTGTGTGTGTGTGTGTGTGTACATGTGTGTGCGTGTGCGCGTCTGCTTGCAAATTCTATATTACAGTGTTTTGTCAAAGCCTTGCGGAAAATTTTAGTATCGTAATGATCAAGGAATATAATAGTTACATAAAGGTGCGAAATGTTTAAGTTCAAATCTGCAATCCAACTAAGTAGTCTGTGTCCTTACCACATGCAATAGTAGTAGTAGTAGTAGTAGTAGTAGTAGTAGTAGTAGTAGTAGTAGTAGCAGAAGTAGTAGTAGTAGTAGTAGTAGTAGTAGTAGTAGTAGTAGTAGCTGTAGTAGTAGTTGTCGTTGTTGTTGTTATTTAAATTGGTGATTTGGGAAGGAAGGACGCAACCCATGACCTTTGCAGTTCCTCCAAGACTGGTGAGATTGATGCCGTTATTGTTCCATTTAAACTGTTGTAGGCCAACATTAATAAAAAAGAATAAAATAAATGAATTAAATTAAATTTAAAAAAAACAAGATCAGGGAGGAGATTCCAGGAGTCCGATTTCCTGAGGATGAAGAATTGGTGATAACTGTCTCTGCAGAGCCGAAGAGGTTGGACGCAACAACGATGTCGAGAAGTGTAGAGACAAGTTGCTTAGGTTTTCCTGAGTGGTGCAAGTCCGAGAACGACCAGCTCTGAAGAGCAGAAGCTATTAGATAGAAAAAAAAAACAGGTAGAAGTAATAGCAGACATGTAGGCCATGGCATGAAGCATGTCTGTTTATCTGCCTGTGGTTGTCGTTGTTTTGCTCAGGGTCAGCGCTGACAGTACAACACTATGCCTAGAGGTGTGTCCGCCGTAACTTACCTTCCCTTTGTTTATTCAGAACTACAATATTTATCGCCTTTTTTTTTTTAATATGTGGAGTGTGGTATGAATGAGATATAACAGCTATTTGTAGCAGTTCAAGGCAGCGATTCCTCCTGTGGTATCTATGCACACAGAAATGGAACGGGCCAGTGATAAGATTCGAATTGGTAACTCATCGAGAGACCGACACGCTATTAAGTTGGCTTCTTCGTTATAAAGCTTCACCGTGATTTGACAAGTTACATTAGTCAACGTATCCTTTTATGACTATCACTTTGTCCCACCATCTTCAGTGGCATGTGAAACAAACCACGTAAGAATATATTGCAATACATTGTGATATTTGTTGTGATATTGCTGTATTGCAACGTTGTATATCATCGTCATCATTTAATGAATGTTTCCTTTTTTAAAGAGGATATGATGGGATATGGGGAAGATTTGACTGCTATTTTAAGGAGATCAAATAACAGCTTATACACTGTACTCAGCCGGAGTCGATTTAATTGAATAGAAAAAAAAAACAGTAAGTGAGATATGTTAGGAAGAAGAAGCATCTGATATTTCGAACAGAGCTTTTCATTAAGGGAGTAAGTTTCCTTACTCTGTAAATTGTGTCACTTTACTAGTGGTCGATACCGAGCTTCACTCACTCTCTTAGATTCTACTGTGTCATGTTAACCTAATATGGGTCTCCTCTGACCAGACATGACCGTGTATTGTGTCAAATGAAATCCGTTTATTGCAATCCCGAACGTAATAAAAATCAGTTAAGAAAGTAACAGAAGTTAAAACATAGGACAATATAGACCAGTACCACACAGGAACACAGAAAATTCTTTGTCGACAAGTAAATAATCTTCAAGCAGTTTAGGATAGGTGACCGGAACACAGAAAAAAAAGCTCGAAATATCTGTTGTTGATTGGTTTCTACTGAACGCATTATTTAAATAGTATCGAACGCACTATTTACTATGATCACTTTAATGACATCACTCATCTCCAACAGTTCACATTTTGTTAGATCAGCGCCAAACATATGTGATTATCTTTCATTTTGATATTTTTATAATACTAAATACATTGTTAAGTATCTAAAACGAATAATGTAAGAATCATATAAATTTTAGTCCATACAATACATAATGGCGATGGCAGCTTCAATCAATGTCATAGAATATTGGCAGAAGAATAGTGAAGTTGTAAAAGCAGAATAAGCAAATACGTTTTATTTTAATACATAAAAATAATCATTTCTTCCTCCCATACTATGATACATTTAATTAGCATATTTACTAGGTTATTACAGTCTACGATATATTTACATAACATTGTTAATATGGTATGTTATACAGTATAATATAAATTAAATAACATTGATTTTAATGCTGTGATATAGTTGCATAAAATATTGATATATATATATATATATATATATATATATATATATATGTATGTATGTATATATATATGATAACATGCTATATTATTAAATACCTTGTTATAGTTATATACCATGGTATATTGTTACATAATATGATACCATGTTATGTCTTATAAATATTATATTATAATGTCATGGTGTGGTTACATAAAATATTGATAACATGGTATGTAATATGCTATGATATAGTTATATAACATGTTGATTTGTAATATTTCACAACATTTTACTTTTGTGTGAAATAAAAAAAGAAGAGATTAAATTCAAACCAGTACTTGGCTGGTACGGATATTTATCGCTTATGGGAAGAATGAAACCAAGTGGATCGAGGTAGAATTTGAACTCAGAATGTAAACTCAAATGCCATATGCTGTCCGTCAATCAATGATACATTTCTAACTGCCGTCTTGATACTGCTTGCTAATGTCGGCAAAATATCTTTATGTTGTTTAGAGCCTGCTTTGAATTTTTTGAGTCCAATCAAAGATGTAATTCTTCATGAACAGACAAAGAAGAATCTGTTGCTTTTAATAGGTACAAAATGTGAAATTCTCACTTGTCTCATGTTAATTATGTCAGACATCTGAATTGGGCTTCAAGAGGAATTTGAAACTGCCATGTTTTCTACTGAATTTACCAGGAGTCTTAACACTATCTAGAAGCTAATATAAGTCTAAGAAACTCGATCTAATATCTTCAGGGTTTTACAATTCATTTAACCTAACATCACAATTACAGTTGTCGATACAAGCTTTCTTTAATCAAATCTACGGTTGTTATTTGGCTAATTGGTCTAGAGTTCAGAGATTGAATCTTGTCAAGTTCCATTAAACTTTACTCCCTTTTCATAATCCATAAAACTAAATTCCACTCACATGTTAGACCAGAAAAGCTAGAACGTTTATTTTAAGATGTCAACTTTTGATTACTGATAGGTCATTTGATATATTATTTCCGGGTCATACGTACGATCCTTTTAACAATAAGAATAAAAGCAAAATCAATAGATAAATAAATGAATAAATAGATAAATAAATGGGATAGTAATCCTCTTGAATAAATTTTAGAAATCAGATATGGGTAGATTGATATTCTAGGTATAATTGTTTGTAGGTCAGTTACTTTAAAAATAACGAGATTTATGGTTACTAATTACTAATTAGAATGCAAAGCTATATTGTTGTAAGAAGATGACTGAAACGACAGAAGAAGCCATACCCAGATGACTTTTAATATTATCAGTGTAGAGAGAAGACATTGTTGATATATATATATCTCAGATTTGCGTTTGGCCGTACGGCTTTTGAATGTTGTTTTCAGTGTCCATTTTTTCCTGTCTTGGTTTGTGTTTGCCACCTTGGAATCCTCTGTGTAGTGGGTTGATCCACTACTCAGGAAGAGACTATTCTAGAGTACGTTCTGTCTTATCTTCGAAACGTCTAGATAGAATAGAGACAGCTGATGAAGGGATATTCCAAGTGGCTTTCCGTTTTCCTATGTGTTCGTTCCGTTGTCTGTAGTTTATTGTTCTAACGTCCTGTACCCTGATATGCATATATATACACATGTAGATGTAAGTATGTACATATATGTGTGTATACATGTATATATATTATTTGTATTAT
>NC_068988.1:78838595-78838962 GCF_001194135.2 Octopus bimaculoides
TATATATATATATATATATATCTTTTACTTGTTTTCAGCCATTAGACTGTAGCCGCGATGAGGCAACGCCGCGAAGAATTTTTGATCGAATGAGTCGACCGTAGTACATTTTTTAAGCCTGGCACTTATTCTATGAGTATCTTTTGCCGAACCGCTATATTACGGTGTGATAAACACACCAACACTGGTTGTCAAGCGTAGTGTGGGCCAAACGCAGACACAATGATGTGCGCGCGCGCACTCACACACACACACACACACACACACACACACATCTTGAAAAGTTCGACTGAACCGACGAAAACGCCAAAAAGAATTATCCAAAATTCTGATTGCCTACTTCTTCTTAATATATATATATATATAT
>NC_068988.1:78840173-78858150 GCF_001194135.2 Octopus bimaculoides
TATATATATATATATAAATATATATATATATATATACTCTTTTACTTATTTCAGCCATGCGGCCGTGGTCATGCTGGAGCACCACTATGATCTTTCTTACTTCCTCAGTCTGTGTGTTTCACAGCACCACTTCTGTATGTGCCTTTGTCCCAGCTGTTGGTACATTTGGTGTATAGTGGAGTTTGATTCTGCTGCAGGGAATACAGGGAAAATAGATTCCTCTTATAAGGATGAAAACATCCAATTTTTAACTGGATCAACTGTTAAATACCCAATTTAGTAAAGATAAACTTTACAATTCATATTGGTATACATTAGATTTATAAAAATGAAAAGAAAATGGAGATATATAATTGTCAATTAAAAAATTTAAATTTCTTAACATAGCGTTATATTATATTGATATAATAATATAAATAGAATATAATAAATAATAAATATTAAATACAACTTACATACAAATACATACAATTATTTCGATTCTTACCCTCATATATCAAACATTACACTGAAGAAATTCTTACCTATTAACATGGATTTAAAGTGTCTTTTATTGTGGGTAAGAATCGAAATAATTGCATGTAATTTGTATTTATTATTTATTATATTATATTATTAAATGAATATAATATAATATAATATAATATAATATTATGTGAATAAATTTTAATTTTTGAATTGAAAATTGTATATCTCCATTTTCTTTCAATATATATATATATATATATATATATATATATATATATATATATATATGTAAATATATGTATGTGTGTGTGTGTGTGTGTGTGTGTGTGTGTGTGTGTGTGTACAAGAAACTCTCAGAATCTTTCCAGCTTGAACTTCCTTAAGGCAAACTGGAAACAAATTGAGAAAGAAGATGCTCAAACAAAACTGGTCTAAATGTCTCTCCTCACCGGACATCGACATGAAACTTCAACAATTCATGTCTGTAATGCAAGCCATATGCTACAAATGTGTCCCGGAGAGAAAGGCCACTGTAAACAAGAACAAAATCCCCAGGGAGAGGAAAATTCTTATGAGACGGCTTACAAAAGTTTCAAATCGCCTAAACAAACAAATTGAAAGCAGTGAAAAGTGCCATGAAAAAGAAAGAGCAGACAATGAAGCCTGGGCTATAGACAATATAAAATCTAACCCCAGAGCTCTCTACAAGTTTTCCAAAGCAACAGCTTCAGTGCACTGCAGGATAGGGCCACTCCTAGAAAAGATGGTACACTCACAGGAAACCCAATGAGGATAAGCGAAATACTAAATGAGCAATTCAAAAGTGTTTTCACTCCACCCCTAGGACACTTTCAAGTCAGCAATTCAACTGACTGTTTTACCACTGCAGATATAAAAACAGAGACAATGATGATCGATTACATCAATATAAAGCAAGACGTTGTAATAAGGGCTATAGATGAAATGAACCCAAACTCAGCTACTGGCCCTGATGGATTCCCAGCAATCCTTCTAAAAGTATGTAAGCGAGTCCTAGCAAGACCACTGCAGTCCCTCTTTCGCTTCCTTGCATCTGGCATACTCCCAAGAAAACTGAAGGGGGGCAAAATATGTCCTATTCATAAAGGAGGTAGCAGAGCGGAGGCCAAAAACTACACAGCTACCTCTCTGACGTCGCACATCAGCAAGGTCATGGAACGAATAGTCAGAAGAAAGCTAATCGCCTTCCTTGAAGAAAATGACTTGCTGCCTGACACCCAATATGGTTTCCGACCAGGAAGTAGCTGCCTGACTCAGCTCTTACAACACTATGACTGGGTGCTGAAACAGCTGCTCAACCACTCAAATGTGGAAGTGATATATCTCGACTTTGCGAAGGCCTTTGATAAAGTCGATCATGGAATGATAGGTCACAAACTGCGTGATCTCGGTATAGCTGGAAAATTGGGAGAATGGCTTCACGACTTTCTGAAGGATAGAAGTCAGGTGGTAGTAGCCAATGGGGCCATCTCCAATGACACGCAAATAGTGAGCGGTGTTCCGTAAGGCACTGTTTTGGGACCACTACTGTTCATAATGGCCCTCTCAGACATGCCCTCAGCCACACGCAGAGCCACAATCACAAGTTATGCAGATGATACAAAAGTCTCACAGGTAATACAGAACCCTGAAGACACTATGCGCCTGCAATGTGAGCTGGATGAAATATACAAGTGGGCTGAAAAGAAAGCATGCAGTTTAATGTTGAAATGTTTCAAGCCTTGTGCTATCAGCATGTAAAACTAAATGCAATACCCATTAAATACACTGGACTTGGAGGGACTGCAATCCCAGAGGCACAGTCAGTGCGAGACCTGGGCATTCACATGAGTTATGATGCATCCTTTCATGTGCATGTCGCTAAATTAGCAATGAAATGCAGACGGCTGACCAGATGGATTCTTAGGACTTTTAGAACAAGAGATCAGGAAACCATGATGGTCCTCTGGAGCACACTTGTCCTAAGCCACTTTTGACTATTGCTCTCTCAGCTATGGTCACCAACCAGTGTCGAGTTAATCTCAGAACTTGAGGCAATCCAACGAAGCTACACGAAGATAGCCTCTATGCAGCATATAAGCTATTGGGAAAGACTCAAGAGATTAAGATTCTATTCCTTAGAGCGTAGGCGAGAAAGATATGCCATAATATACATCTGGAAGATCCTCGAAGGACTTGTCCCAAACTTTGGCATTGAGAGTTACACAAATACTAGAACTGGGTGCCACTGCATAGTGCCAAGAACTCCAAATTTGTCATCAAGATGTGGGACAAGATACTGAAATAGCCTGAGCTTCAGAGGTCCACAGCTCTTTAATATCCTCCCGAAGAACCTGAGAGACCTGCATGGGGTGGATGTTGGTGTCTTCAACTTAAAGCTGGACCTCTTCCTGTCAAGTGTCCCAGATGAACCAACTTCGCGGCAGGAGGTGCAAATGAGGGCAGCTGCATCAAACTCTCTGATGCATCAAATGTCAATTCCTTAAAAGCATTTGTGAAGTAAAATTATGTAGCAACACCAAATGGCGGTGCCCCAGCATGACCACAGCTCATGAGCTGAAACTAGATAAAATGAAATGATATATTATATTCGAGGAAAAAAATCAAAACCAAGACAGAATGAATATCTTGAGTCATTTAGAATAATTCAATTAGGGTAAGGTAAATTCTAAGTCTTACACCCGTTTCTGGGATAATATAAGCGGTAGGTTAATATGTCCACGCACCGGGTAAGCCGTCATCAGAGACAAAGTATGAATATTTTAGATAGGGAAAATTTACAGTTTACAAGAAATAAAATTCACAGTTTATAAAGAATAAAGGAGTATTTATTCTTCTATTTACTCCTTTATTCTTCTATTTTATTCCTTATAAACTGTGAATTATATTGCTTGTAAAATGTAAATATTTCCTGTTTAAAATATTCATACCTTGCCTCTGATAATGGAATACACTGCGTGTGAATATACTAACCTACCGCTGCGGTTATCCAAGAAACGACTGTAAGACTTCAAATTCACATTACCCGGATTAAATTATTCTAAATGACTTCAGAAACTTGTTCAACCTTGGTTTTGATTTTACCTCTAATATAATATGTACCTGCTATAACAGAACCCTAATACGGATCCCTAGATCCAGCCTTAGCTGTGATCTTGGGACCTAATGATCGATCAACTATAGCACTTACTTAGCGTATCTATTCGTTTAGATCACAAGTGGAGTAAACCCCTCATTTTCTTTATATATATATATATATAATTATGTATGTATGTATGTATGTATGTGTATGTATGTATATATATGTATGCATGTATGTATATATATATATATATATGTATGCATGTATATATATATCTGTGTGTAATTGTGTGTGTGTACGTGTGTGTGTGTGTGTGTGTGTCACACCATTATCATCATTGTTAAGTACAACGACTGGATTACTCCCAATTATTAGTATGTTTAAACCAACACGGAGAAGAAAGAATCCTTTAAACGGTCAACAAATTGCTTCGTTGCACGAAATTATGTCTTTTACGTTTAAACCCCGCTAGAACCTAATCTGCACTTTACATTCACTAGTTATTAAATTAAATTACTAGGGAAGTGCAATAAGAAACTCTCTCGATTAATAAACATTGGCTTGTTACAAATCAAGTAATAAAGTGTTATATAAGGATAGCGTGCCTTGTGGTTGACTGGGTCCCTTATACATTCTGAGATGAAACCCCTGAAAAGAAGGATCTTCTCCTTCATTCTTCCTCTTTCGATGAAAAAGAAAATGTATCAGATGAAATATTTCAGTTAAATTTTAATTACAGGATTAAACATATTTCAAAATTGAAACATTGAATTAATCAGTGAGACTTGAAGCAGAAGTCATTAAAACATAACACTTTAGTCCGATCGCACCAAATTTCGAGAGACTCACTTCTCATTCGTCTATTTTCTAAAAGAAACAAAAAAGAGAAAAACAACGTAAACTGTATTTTTAAATGAATAATTATCAACAATAGCATGTATATGTGTATGTGTGCGTAGAAACGTAGATTCATCACTGCCCCAGTTCTTTTGTTTATAAGACCATCGTTCTCAATAGGAAAGTATCAGTGTAAGGATAGCAATGGCATGCTGTGTACTTACGCATTCAACGGTTGTATATTTGACTGTAATCCAGTATTTCACATGCCCTGTATACTTATATATTTACATACATAGACAATAATGTGTGAACACACACAAACGCATATATATAAAAACACACATATATCTATAAATATATGACTAACATATAATGACTTAGGAAGAGACAAAGGAAAGTAGTGATTAGTTTTATATATCAGCGAGAAATTACGTTTTGGAAATGTTGTGGAAAATAAGTTCAAAGTGATCTACTGAGGAAAGATAATAACTTCAGAGGCTTCCAATACAAGCCACATGAACCAAGGAAGCACAGTTTTAGTGTATCGGTGTGTAAATTTAATCACAAAATATTTGGTCTTTAAGATGGTGAGGGGGTTCAGAGTCGGTCAACGTTGTTATGTAACAAGTACTTATTTCTACTACCCTGAAAGACAAAGTGAACCTCAGCGAGATTTGAACTGAGAATAAAAGGGTAATTGAATATCACCACAAATTTTATTCCAATGCCCCACTGATTCTGTCATCCACCACCCCTTAATATACCAACATTATTATATTTCAGATTTTAGAAATCACAGCAAAGTTTTCTTGCATCAGTTTTCCACATTTTGAATTAATAAAATGTAAATTTATTTAATAAAACTATCAATAATCATTGTGAATGGGTTGCAAAACTGGTGTCGCTGATGAAGCTAAGTTACATAACGACTGATTATCGATTTATTAATTCCACGTTAAAAGAGAAATTTAGAATTCCATACAATTTAGTGTAAATTATAATGACGAGTTGTCACATCCATCAGTTACAAGCTTTATAAAACAACATCCGACAATTAAAATCAACTGCAGCTGACATGGGGAGGGGAACAAACCTGGATGAATTATTAAGTATCAATGGTCATTTTTCACTTCTCTTCTCCTGATGCCAAAAAGACCCTTGTTGACTTAATTTCGCAGCGAGACTAATAATATTCATTGTTATGAATTCGTATATTTATCTATTTACAACCCACGCTCTATTGTTTTCTTTTTTGTTTTTTTTATAGATCACTAATACATCATGTGAAGAGATCAGGCAGCGGTTTCCTTCTAATTCCGACATAATATTCGTAACAATTGTATTTAGCCATTCAAAAGCGAGCTACCTGTATGTTACGGTTAGCAATACAACTAGATTTCGTTGTAATTGGTTTATAGTATATATGTTTATCTTATATGAAACAGAAATGAGAACATATTACGTGAAAAACTTTAGACGTCATTTGCCAGCGTGTATGACTATGTGGTACATACTATACTTTGACTGTTGGGTGTCTACATAGTCACCAGTAAACATAGAAACTATCTCCAACTCCTCGACGCAGTGCGACATCGAGGATTGACAGCTGGAAAGACAAAGGGCTGCAGTAGAACTAGACGGATACTCATTTTCCGATGAGTAGAGTGGAGCGGTTCAGGAATCTCAAAACCTCACGATCATGAGCATACTAGGAACACTATGTTTAACAGCATTTTTGATATAAATATGAGATATTTAGTATACGAAATAATGCATTATGTTTAATGTTTTATATTTAAAATATCAAAGTATGTTAACGTACATCATATGCTATGCTTAATAACGTTAATATACATAGGCTAATACAATTCCTAAAATGAGGTCATTTAATAAAACTACATTTAATTTTCACTTTAAAATGGTATTAAGAATTAGGATAGTAATGCTTGATGTCCATTTTGAAGTCAGTACTTTACACATATGTATATACGAAGTATAAAATTAGTTTAAGCTACTTATAGACGGATAAAGTGATGCGTAAATTGAAAACTTTTAATTAAGATTTTAAATTTTTGTATGTCACGCAGGTTTATTTACAAAGATACATTATCAAAAAGAAAATTACATATTTTGTTTTATTACCCGAAGAAATTCCAAACATTTTTCTCTCATTAGTGAGATAAATCAGTAAAAAAAATTTGCTTTTTGTCAAATAACTTGTCCCTGTCAAAGGCAAAGTGTTATGAGTGGCTCGTTGTGTCGTTCTGGTAGCGTCAGCGACTTCTGGCTCTAGTGCTTATTAGTACACAAATATATAAATATTTTAAAATTCCCAGTAGACGACAGGAATTTAGTTCACCAACCTATATGACAACAGATACTCACCTAAGGGGGGTCTAACAACGCACTTTCCCAAACTATTTATATTATCCCACTCTTCTCATAAAATAGAGGAGCTATTTTCTTAAACGGAATCTTATACCGTTTAACAGAAGCTCCAATCTCTACATTTAGCAACATTTATCATGTAATTGATACTGCGAGTTCATCAAATGGAAGTGAAGGCTAAATTATTTCTACAAGATCAGTAAAAGTCGGTTGTTTTGCTTTGAATGTTGTGAAATGTCTCTAAATCTGTCTCTTTGGCATTGTGCCGTATAGTAATATTATGTTCGTGCTGGCACCAAACCTACAATATTCTCCCTACCCTTAAAACTTATAGTTATTTTAATCATACGTTATAAACCGGCTTCCTTTTTTTAAAATTCTTTTTATATTTTTAGAGAGATCTTTTATCTGAAAGAGTTGAAAGATTGTATTTTGATAGAGATATATTAACGATTTCTTTACAGTATCTACACTATTGTCTAATTTTATTGTGTGGTTTTATTCATTTTTGTAAATAACATCAACATTTTACTACATATATTTTATTGATACATCGTCATCATAATGTCACTATCTCTCTCTCTTCTCTCACTCTCTCTTCTCTCACCCTCTCTTCTCTCACTCTCTATCTTCTCTCTCACTCTCTCTCTCTCTTTCTCTCTCTCTCTCTTCTCTCACTCTCTCTCGCTCTTCTCTCTCTCTTATTTCCGTCACTTTTGCTTCGTTTCTTTCTTCCTTTCTTCTATGCGCTCTACAACTCCCTCCTCTATCTTTCTCTTAAATACACAGAATTATTTGCGATTTTCTGTGCACCGCAGAGTAAGGTTTGTATCCTGATCTCGCGATGTTTTCAATCTAGTGCACCCTTTACTTCATATATTTAAAATGATAGCATATAATTTGGAGGAGATTTGGCTGTTGTTTGTAGCAGGTTGAATGAATACCTAAAGCCCCTTCCCCCGTTGTCTCGTGACTTGAATTTATATATATTTATCTCAGCTGTACCCGAATTAGACAAATATTTCATAGCTCTTGATAGTTTTGTTCTCTTAAGCTACTAAGGAATTTTACGAAATAATATGCTAAACTGACGAGGAATTCTGTACGATACTACATACCAGAACCCCGAGGAACGCTAATAATACTAGACTTAAATTCAAAGAAGCAGCATACAAATAGAAATACTGTGTCATACAGTATTCCAACGCGAAGTGTTTTATTATAAACACTGTAGCCCTGCATGACCGCATTCAATTAACTGAAACTAGTAAAAGCAAAACACGACATACAGTGCTGATATGTTATGCAGTATAGGAACTATACATATCATAGAATAGAGAAATATGAGTAGAAGATTGAGTAAAAGTAAAACGTCAACTAAGGTTTTATCGACACTCAAACATTATATTCGTGTCCATTATTAACACGTGAAGGTATTTAGAATCTAAATATACATGTATCCGTTTTGCACAGCTATATATTGGTTTTAAATTCTGGCACAAGGTCAGCAATTTCGGGGGGTGGGGCAAGTCGATTACAGCCATCCCAGTGCTCATCTGACACTTATTTTATTGACCCCAAAAGATGAAAGACAAAGTCGACCTCGGCGAAATTTAAATTCCGAACGTTAAGTCGAACGAAATGCTGCTCAGCATTTAACACAGGCTGCTAACCATTCTGCCAGCTCACCGCCTTACTTTTGGGCACTTATATATTAGCAAAAGAAACTTGTAATAATACGGAATTCCGTGCGACATTTCTCCCATTACGGTACTTCTACGAATATGATATGGCCTATACTCGTCCGCTGTGAGATGGTATTCCTTTCACATCTTCTCATACGATAGAGCCATCATATTTAACATGGTGCCCAAGTGATATAGTGTTTATTAAGGTTCTTTCTCTAATATGATACAGCAAACACATGCAACACAGCACCCATCGTGCTTATATCACACACGAAATACTTGTAACATGACACCTTCTGTGACATAGTGTTCATTCTAATGGAACAAAACAAACAATTTTTGTAACACGCCACCCACTGTGACATGGAATTTGCTATAGTGCTTCCGTCAAAATCATACAGCAAATACCGTGAGAAAAGCTATCACGTTTTTATTCGGTTGAAATTTGATAATCACTTCAAGAATCTCAATTAATTTTTCACTAATCGCTTGAACAGACAAGTAAGTAATTTCAAACGTAACTGGATAAAAAACCCCACTTAAAAAGACATTATCTGAAGCTGTGAGACATTTTAAAACCAATTTTACTCTGGGAGAGTGAAATTATGGCATTTAAAAGAAAGAAGGAACTCTACCTTGCAAGTATTTCGAATGGGAGAAATTAACTAAATTTTAGATTTGTTTGACGCATTCGTTCATGGACAAATGAAGGAATAAAAGTTATTTGTGAGTTGATGAAGAAAATAATTCTAGAATACTCTCAGCTTGGGATTTATGACTTCAAAACATTTTCAAGTATTCCTAGAGGTCTGTATCTGAGCAGGAAACAAACTTACTTTATATTACTTCACTACACCTATCAGTGGGAGACAGTTACTAGGTTTTCTGGGGAAGTAGCGGCCTCTACTTAGTTGGCTAACGGAAATGAAACCAAAGGAGGTAAAAATATTCATAAAATCTTTCGTAACATGTAATATGAATGAAACTGTCATGAATTACTGTTCCTTATTGCCGTGTGATTTGGTTGTAAACTCATTAAATTAGCAGCTTCATGATTAATTCGAATAAAACTGTTTTATTTAATATTTTAAACTTCCTCTATATTTTCAATAAACTAGTTAAAAACAGCACGACAATATTAAAGACACTAGTCTTGAAATGGAATATCTATGTATTAAGCGTTTGTAAATCCATTCACGAAACTTTTAAAACTTTTTGTTATGTCAACAATTGATTTCTTTCTGCTTAGAAGTATTTCCTTATAATATTTTACATAAAAGCTAATCATTTCGTTTTCGTCTTATTTTCATTCGTCTCTACTGTTATAAGTTCATGAAGTGTTTCAAAGACGAATTCTGCTCAGGTAAATACGGTAGTTTTTTCCAGATACTTTGGCATGAAAAGAACTGAATTAATCACAGCAAGTCTGACCCTCGTTAGTCCCAGAGCTGACAATGCATAAGGAGATGAATGTTTATATGGGAATGTCATTTAATCCCAAGCCGTCGCTAATACAGTAGAATTATGACCAAAGACTGTTGTGTCGACGCCCCCAGACGATGAAGTAGGCTAGCCCAATACGTAGATATAGAGGGAGAAGTCTAGACGTCGAAGTAGTTGAGTAGAGGTCATCCGAACGTGCGATATAACAAAGACAATCCAAATATGACCATCGCGTCTTATTTGCAAGTATAGTGAATTCAGGTTCACCTTATCCAATGGCTGCTTCCATTTACCAGAGAGTAGAGGTAATTCGAAAGAAATATGGCTGTTATTTTCAGCAGATGAAGCAACTATGATAAGGTGAATTCGTCTGTTGAGAGCTAAGTGTCTTGGACTTGGGTATAATACACTATAAGTTACGAACCCCAAATCTCTCTGTTAGTTATATGTTCGTCGTCCTCACATCTATCTGTGAATTTGTCCTTATAGCATAAGAATAGAATTAACTCGAAGTGCATCGTTCACGTGTTTTCCCAAATCTTTGGTGCTTTAGACAAGTAATATGAAATGAGAACTGAAATTACGTTATGTTGTAGAATTGCACAGGCCATTAAGAAAGCAAGTACTGCTTTTATTTGACAAGACATAATGCTATATGAGCAGACACGAGCTGTTGTGACAATCATTCATGTACTTCTCAAAACATTAGCAGCGTACATTAAGTTAAATGACTTAAAACTACTTCGCACAGTCAGTTTTCCAGTAGCTTGTCTAACTGTCAACACCCGTAAACGTCAAAATAAAATTAAATTTGATTTCTTTTTCCAGGAGTGTTCACCACAGCAATAAACGGAAATAGTTTTAACTTGGAATCGTAGCAACATCTCAGATCATACACGCCAGAAGCTTATCATTAAGCTTCACACCCAATTTAAAAGTACCGTTTATTTTTATTCTATTTAAAATATTGTGTTCGTTACCATTTTCTGATAAATTCGATTATAAATGCGCCATAAGTTCAAGATTAATGAGGTTGTCATTAGATATTGAGCTTATAATAGACTTCCAGCAAAACTATTTCTTATTGAGCTTGTAGAAGAATTTGTGTGCTTTTGCTTATCACATTAAACTGCCGGCTTCATATGCTTCTATCCTGTACATGAATTCATCCCTTTTATTTGATAGCATTGCTTAAAGCTTCAAAACGCTAGAAACTGTTCGCAATCGAAAGAAATCTGTTTCATCTTTTTTTTTTCACAGTGAATTCTACTTAGCAGCTATTTATGTAATAATGGTAAAATACGTATTTGTACAAAGCCATTTACATTACATATGAAACTTCTTGGTGTTGCCAATGTTTCCACAGCATTTTCACAGTTCAGTGGTTGAAACCAGTAAAAGCTTAAAAAATAACCATTAAAAAAAATTATTTGTATGTCTCCTTTACAAAAAGCAGGCTTTTACTAAACCAACGGAAATCTATATTTTAACTTCGTAGCGTAGTTTCAAGTGAGAGAGTTCCTGAATATTCGGTGATTTGACTCAATCAATTGGTTTTGATTTGTGGTTCTCTCCCCTTTGCGTCACTTTCAACAGGAATTCGTATGAAAAATACTTGAAACCTACATCGCCGCATATTCTCTCCATGAAAGACATATATATATACGTATGTAAGAAACTAGTACATAATGGTTGAATACGTCTATGTATTCTGGTTTCTAATTTCGTAAATATCAACATTACTTTTCACCTCATAATAAATATCAGTAATATATTCTAAAATTTCCGATTGTTTCCTCAAATGCGGAAGGACAGCGGTCATGATGGTGTTCACGGTCATCCAGGCGGGTGGGGGGAGAAGTGAAGGGAAGTCATCCTCAGCCTCGAAAACCTTTTGAAACAGGGTGATCCTCTGGGTGTCTAATAACCCTCAGCAGCCAGATGACGGTGATATTAATCCAAGCTATGAATTAACTCTAGGAGAGTTAATCAGCTATTTCAACAATGCCTCTTCATCAAGAGGTACGGCAGGACGCTACATCACAAGAAATATGATTTCTGAGGGAATCAAGTACATGTATAGAAAGTATATATAACTACACGAGTACATAGAATGTCGATAGAACTACACATTTCGTTGTCATTCAAATGCTTTCTTTCCAGTTAGCAATTTGGCACTCTCGTTTTAATATTACACCGAGGAGGGACTTTAGTGAAAAACTTGCCACTTCTTGGGAAACGATGGGCCAGATTAATACAATATAAATGAAAGTAAACTACAATCTTTGATGACATCGAAGCGAAGTCATTGTTAATAATATCCACCGAACTTGTACTGAATGGTTCATGGATTTTTATAATCTAGGATTTTTGTATACTTTATCCTTACAATACAAATCAGAGTTTCGCGTGAGCCAATGTTTAATGTTTACAAGTAAGCAGATATAATACATATATATATGTATGCATATGTGTGTATATATGAGTACATATATTTGTGTGCGTCAGTGTGTGTGTGTGTGAGAGAGAGGGCGAGTGTGTATATGTATGTATGTATGCATGTATGTATGTATGTATGTATGTATGTATGTATGTCATTATTCAGTTTTATTTCAAGATTTCTTGCGAATAAGGAAAGAGCCAGTTTCTAACCTACATTCAAGGCTCCTTCATTGGAATTTCAAAATCAACCACAGGGTATTTTGGTATGTATGTATGTATGTATGTATGTATGTATGTATTATGTATGTATTATGTATGTATGTATGTATGTATGTATGTATACGTGCCGGTTTGTATGTTTTGTACTATGTATGTATTCTCATGCATATAGTTGCATATCTAGACATGCTCATATATATACTTATTTGATAAACTCCTGGAAAGTTTTACAAACTTTCTTCAGTTTCAGTGACTGCTTGGATCTGCAGTCTTCGAATCAGCTTTCTCCTTTCTGGTTTTGAGAAGTCTAATTGCTCAAGATTAGTATTCAGGCAGTGAGCTGCATATCCCAGTGCCCCAATAATTGCAGGTATAAACCTGAACTTGTAATCTGGATAGAGTAACTGCAGATTCCTCAATAGTCCAGCGTAGGTATTGTCTTTTTCATTGATCTTCAAGTTTTGCAAACTTTGTTTAGGGATGGATTTCGATATTTGGTGATTAAAAGAGGTTGCCGAAGAGATATGTTAAGACATTCAAAGGGATTTTTAGATCGCTGCTAAGCCTCTGCCGCCTTGTTTTCGTTTTAGGTAGAGGTGGTCTACGTGATTTATCTCGCTGCTCTATGACTTCCAGATGTTTAAACATCAGGCGTATTGACGAGAAAAGATTCTCTTTCGCCTATAAATAGTAGCCTGTCCACGAACAGGCAAAACCCATACCTTGTGTGTGTTCGATATTGTGATTGTGTGTATATATATATGCATACATGGGAGAGGAACGCTAAGAAGTTCCTGGCATGTTCACTGTTACCATAAGTGTGTGAATCTGAGAGAAATATATTGAATAAAATCATAATTAACTGATCTTCTTGTATTTTGTTTTACACAGAGCCAGGAACTCCTCAGCACCCCTCGTATATATATATAATCTCTCTCTCTCTCTCTCTCCCTCTATCTCTCTCTCTCTCTCCCTCCCTCTCTCTCCCTCTCTCTTTCTCCCTCTCTCTCTCCCTCTCTCTCTCTCTCCCTCTCCCTCTCTCTCTCTCTTTGTGTGTGTATGTGTGTATGAGTGTTACATTGCAGAAAATTGTATAAAAGATATCGATTTTGCGTCTATAGAATGAATCACATATCAATTACTTATTGGTAAGACATAGATATAGGTTTCTTTTATGTCCATGTGTTGAAGAGCTCGCTGAAAGATTCATCTATACTCGAAATTGTCTTTCCTTTGCAAGTTTCGGAGAGGTTAGCACATGATCTTTCTTGTTATCTTACACAGTAGACCACATTTCTTTCTGTATATTTGATATGTTGATTGTGGCACAAATCTCACAATTCTTTTTACAAATAGATAGTTCAGATTTTTTTAAATCTCTGTTATTTCAATACTAGATGTGGTATCTACATGCATTGCATTGCCAAACCTTAAGTTTAGTCAATATACTGTCATTAGCTATGTTATGATTTTCTCCAGTTGCACTCTTTGTTACAATACAAAGCGTAAATTGTATCTGTTAACATTCTTTAGTATATTTCGAAACCTTTCTTTGGCTCTTTTATACAATCTATCTTTTTGTGTGTAACTGAATAACCAGGTAACTGCACACACAAACACAAATATACTTTCTCTTTCTCTCTTTCTCTCTTTCTCTCTCTCTCTCTCTCTCTCTCTCTCTCTCTCTCTCTCTCTCTCTCTCTCTCTCTCTCTCTCTCTCTCTCTCATCGTCACTCACTCGGTTCTAGTTATTAGTTACCCGCTTTGTAAAGAGTTGTCATGCGTCCAATAATCTGTCAGTTATTCCGCCATCTTAGAAAACACAGACCAAATAGATTGCTACTAGATTGCATATAACTACAGACTGTTGGTGCAATCTGTAAGTCAAAAGTTATTTTTAAACTGTCGTATCGATCAAATTGAATCATATAACATTTCGCCGAAATGGACTGAATTTGAATTCCAAGTGTTTTTCTCTCTCTACTTTTCTTCCTTTCGCTTTATAACCACTATATTTTTCTCGGTCATTTTACCACTTTCGCTTTCTCTCTCACTTTCTTTTTCTCTCCGTCTTTTCCTTCTTTTCCTCTCCTTTTTTGTCCTTCTCTCTCTCTCTCTCTCTCTCACATACACACTTACACACACACGCACGCACGCACAATCACACACAAACGCACAGAAAGGTCTCTCTTCGTTATTTCTCCTCTTTTTTATGTTCTGATATATTCTCTCTTTCCTTCATCAATAGAGTGTTAGCTATGACAGACATAGTTATATATAGACAGATAATAGACCTATAGAAAATTGGATAAATTAATCGATATCGTTTCAGATGTATATATATATATATATATATATATATATATATATATATATATATATATATATATATACACACTCGCATAAAAACATGCATTGATATACTTGTACGTTTATATATGTACATAGGTACATCTAGGATAGGTAGGTAGTTGATAGATAGATAGATAGATAGATAAGTAGACTTATAAATATATTTACCACTGCCTATCTTCTTTTTTTTAGCTCATTTTTCTTTCATCTCGTTTCTCTTCGTCCAATTTTACATTGTTTCTCTCTTCCTTCTGTTTCTTTCTCTTATGTACTTTGTCAATACCAGATTTATCTCGGTCACCTCCCCCACTTTTTCTCTCGTTTCTGTATTCTCTTTCTCCCTTCCCTCTGACGTTTGTGCAAGTAAAATATTGGAATTGGTAAAATGCCATTAAAAATATATTTCCAGGAAACCTTGGCACTATAAAAATCTTATAGTTTCTTGTCTTATTTGCTGATTACTACATATTTTATTGTCCGTATTATTATTTATGGTTCTCTGTGACATTCACCCGTTGTTCATCATTGGTAAAATAATTATGAGGTCGTTGATCTCCGCTATAACTCCCACCTTTACAAAAATGTTGTTCTTGGTTCACCTGAGGACAACCATAATCGAGCAGATCTATAACTAAAGCATTCAAGACATATCTTTCTTCTGTTCATGTTTCTCAAACACGGTGTATCTACATTTAATTCTCTAATGTAACCCAGTAAAGTATCATATGAGGTAATGTTCACTGTTTTTACTAGCCTGTCATGCTATTATGTGAAGGTACCTTCCTTGGTCCAGTCTTTTACATGTATCGTTTCTTCTGTTCATGTTTCTCAAAAACGGTGTATCTATAATTAAATTCTCTAATGTGACCCAGCAAAGTATCATATGAGGTAACATGTAACAGTTTCGTTATATCGTATAAAATGGTTTCTGCTTCCTAAGATAATTACAAACACCAGGAATTTTGTTTGATAGAGAAACAAAGAATAGATTAAAATCGAAACCTTAGGGCTGGTTGATGGATATTTCATATTGATCTAAGGAGGACGAAAAACAAAGAATTAAATAATTCTTTTCAAACCCGAGAGGAATTTGAATCCAGAACTTAAAGACATGTAACTAAATACAAAATATATACCGGAGCTTGATGGAATTCAAGGTAGGCTTTGTCGGAAAAAATTCATATAGCCAAGGTAATGTTCACACGTGTAGCAGGTGAACCTTATGTGGAGCCATATTGTAATATATGGTACAAGATTAAGTGTAACTGACAATTTTGTTTCTGGGCAGCATGGTTCCCTAGATGCAGAAGTACATGAACGCGTTCTGAAATAATTGTAGCATTTGAGAAGCATGAAAAAAGAGTCTGGGCAAATTACAGCATCACCAAGATCAGGCGTTTACAAGGCATGTATTCTAATAGTTATTTTGCTCTTTACTGAAACATGGACAGTACACTGATATTGCAATCTTCTTGAATGCTTTCATTAAAAATGTCTGATGCATACTCGACATCAAGTGGCAAAGTAAAACACTTGACACAGAATCTTTCAAAGGCAGAATGCACAAGCTTTCAGTCACTTATAACATTTAGATGCAATGGCCGGGTCACGTTGTGCGTATGGAAAAAGTCGATTCCAAAGCAACTATTCAGCGGTGAGCTGTGTACCGAATGCGTCTTAGGCATAAACTACAAAATAAATAAATACATAAATAAATAAATAAATAAATAAATAAATAAACAAAATAAATAAAATAAAATTACAAAAACTGTCATAAAAGGCAACCTGAAGGAACTGCAAATCAATGTGAATAACTAACTTTGGAAAGAGCAGAGTTGCGGAAACGTATAGGGGGAAGCTGTAAAACTTTCGAAGTGGGGGGCCTTGAGCACGAAAGTCTAAAGCAGTGGCTTTAGAGGTTGTCATCAGAATCTCATAGAGAACCTAAAGTGTTGGAGGTGTGAAACTTGTCACGTGCTCCTCTCCAAGGCTAGGTATATCAACCATCTCAAGTCCCGCGAAAGATCAAATGTCCTTCCTCCTAGACCAGTTAATTCGACGTTCGTAGTATGTGAGAGGGCTTTCAAGTCGATTTCGTGACGGTTCACAGGGATCATATTTCGCAAAGTAATCCGATCGATCCAGTGGAAGTTGGAACTTTCGCCCGTCAATTATGCTTCACACCATGTAGAATCCGGGCTGAATAGTCGTCTCAGTGGCCGTAAACGGAATATCAGCAACACGGCAATCATCTATGAAGATGGAGCAATGACAAAGTATGTATGTATGTATGAATGTATGTATGTATGTATTTATGTATGTATGTATGTATGTATGTATGTATGTACGGATGGATGGAGGGATGGATGGATGGATGGATGGATGGATGGATGGATGGATGGACGAACGGGTGTGTGAGGTAGATGAAACAAAAACATTCTCAATATGCATATATATATATATATATATATTTCGTTTGGGGATTTGGTTTGCAAGATTCTTTAGGTGAGTTGGTGTGTTGAAACATTCTGTTGTGTCTGGGGAGAGTCATTCCCTTTTTGTGCCTTATAATTCAACACACTCACAAGTAAAATTTCCACTCATTTCCTTATTCAATTTTCTAAACTTTTCGATGTTTCTTGCAACGTTTTCAATAGTCTTTGACTCTGTCCGTTATTGAAACTGCGTTCTTTTTGTTTGTTTGTGCGCATGTGTGTGGGTCAATGTGTGTGTGCATACACATGTATGTATGCATGTATGTATGCATGTATGTATATATATATGTATGCATGTATGTACGTGTGTGTGTGTGCGTATGTATATATGTATATATGTGCGTACGTTTGTATGTATGCTGCTTGCATATTCATGTGTTTATGTGTCCGTATGTGTGTTTGCATGTGTGTGTGTATCTCTGACTCATTGTGTGTGCATGTCTGAGTGTGTATGTGTATGGGTTTTTGTTTGCAACTATGTACTGTGTCTGTATGTATGGATGTATATCTCCATATGTATG
>NC_068988.1:78858927-78859411 GCF_001194135.2 Octopus bimaculoides
CACACACACACACACACACACACACACACACACACACCCACCCACACACACCCATGCAAGCGCACACGCATACACGCACACAGAAACACGGACACAAACAAATGAATATGTAGGCAGAATACATACATACAAACGTACACACATACACACATATATACATACGCACAAACACACACATACGTACATGCATACATACATACATACATACATACATACATGCATACATACATATATACATACATACATGTGTATGCACACACACACACTCACACTGACCCACACATGCACACAAACAAATATAAAGAACGCAGTTTCAATAACGTACAGAGTCAACAACTATTGAAAAGGTTGCAAGATGCAACGAAAATTTTAGAAAAATAAATAAGTAAATGAGTGGAAATTTTACGAGTGTGTATGTTAAATTATAAGGCACTAAAAGGGAATGACTCTCCCCAGACACAAAAGTATATATATATATATATAT
>NC_068988.1:78859956-78862332 GCF_001194135.2 Octopus bimaculoides
GCATAAATGTCAGATAGCCTATGTGGAAAACGATTGGATGAAAAGATGAAGAGTATGAAATTTTACCAACATGAGCAAATTGAAATGGACACAAATACGTATGTGTGTATGTGTGTGTGTGTGTGTGTGTGTGTGTGTGTGTGAATGTATGTACGCATGTGTGTATGTATGTATATGTTTTATGTGGCCAAAAACTCGAAACGACGTGTTGAAACAACAGTTTTATTAGTATAGTTACACATACAAACACAGACTTGCGCGCGCACACACACACATTTAAGTAAGCATATATGTATAAACGTATATAAAATTTATCCATACTTTTAATTTATGGTCTTTATTGAATGAAAAAAATGAAAACAAAAATAATAAAAAGACAATACATATAACAAAAACTATGAGGACTTCAAATAAAGAAATCGATACTGTTCTATGTGATCAATTTTGAATATCTGATCTAGTAGCGGAAATTCAATAATCGTATCAATTCATTGCAAAATATTACGAACCATAACGTATGTTCCTTCTATTGATCTGACAGACCGTAGATATTTTTGTAATGTGATGTCTACTATATCAAATGGTTATGATGTGGAGTAAATTTAAGACTGGCTTCCGAGTCAACTCACAGCTGTGTTTCAGTTCCTTTAACACATTACTTCATTGTAACACTGGCAATAATCACAAAAGTTTGCTGTCTGTGTCGCTTGATTCATAATGTGGTATTATGTCAGTTGTTTGTCATGGTAATACTGTTGTGATTAGCTTTAGTTTAGATTTGATGGTTCCGGTTTGATACAGTGTACATACATTCAGGAATAAGACAATGACGACTGGATTTGGAGCCTGCTGAAATATAAAGATGCAGATATATTGAAAAAATATTTTATCTATGACATTCTTCTTTCTTGCTTTTAACCCTCCAACGCGGAGTATAGGCCACTTATAATTGAATTCCATGTCGCATAATTTTTCGCTTCTGTACTTATACTCTGCCATGAATGTCCCCCTTTCTCTAGTTCCTTTTGTGTTGATCTACGCCACGAGTTCTTAGGCCTACCCCTCTTTCTATATCCATCCGGATTCCACTGTAAAGCACTTTTCGCTACATTTGGTGTGTCCTTTCTAATTGTGCTTCCAATCTACTTCCACTTTTTCTTAAATATTTGCTCCCTAATTGAAACTTGATTTGTTCTTTGCCATAGCTCCATATTGCTTATGTGTTCTGGCCATCTGATTTTAAGTATACTAAGCAAGCACCTGTTGATGAATGATTGTTTTTGCTTATTTGACTTAACTGTTGTTCTCCATGTTTCAGCCCCATGCAATAACACCGCTTTTACGTTAGTGTTAAACATTCTTATTTTGTTCTTTATTGAAATTACACTTGCGCTCCACACTTAGACCTAAAACTTCTCTTTGACATTTTGACATTTTTACTTATGTAATTTATGATGTCTTTTGAGATCGGAGAAAATGATGTCACAATAGAGAGCCATGTGACAGAAATTGATGAAGAACTTGTCGGATCTGGATTTATTGAGCTATTGAGTGTTAATTGTGCTAATTTGTTTAGCTGTGAAGTGATCAAAGCATTGATGTAACAAGTCTATGGCCGGTAAACCGATATCGTATAAAACTTCTTACGAGCAGAAGTACAACCCATTCAGTTGTTGAGAAAAGACCGAAGTTTAAGCCATATTCCCAGAACCCATCCCTCTCCAAGCTATTAATGATATTCAAAACTACAGGCAAAATACAGGTGTTATTTAGGAAAATGTTTTGATACCTTCTACAAATACACGAACATCACAATGTGAACATGAATTGTATCAAAGATGCAAATGAAATTGCTTAGCTGCAAACTGAAGCCGTTTAGCGGATTCGGTTCGTTAGTTACTTGCCTCTTACTATATGGCAACCGTACAATTCTGATTAAATCTTCAGCTTTACTTAATCATTCACAATTTCTAGACACGCAAACTTGATTACTTCTATCTTAAGTGGTCTCCTTACTTTTATTGACTGTCTCACCCAAGATAGTGAAGTTTTACGCTTCATTTCACTGATACAATCACAGTATTTTATAGAATCAATAATAACCACGGCTTTTTATTAAGCACGCTATTATTATTAATGTTGGTTGGTGTGTTAGTATATGTGATGACCAGCTTCAAGTAGGTTTTATTAATTGACTCTATCACTCAGGAATATCAGATATAACGGGTGAAACAATGATTTCTCAATTATACTCGATATCCTACTTTTCCATTTCATGTAAATTAAAGCTAAGAGTCTTCGCGCTTTTCTTAAAATATAACATTACTTTAAATATAATACATAAAATATATAAAACGTAATATATATATATATATA
>NC_068988.1:78862411-78867411 GCF_001194135.2 Octopus bimaculoides
TATATATACATACATACATACATATATGTCCAATTTGTTGCAGTTAATTGACTGCAGCCATGCTGGGGCACCGCCTTGGAGGGTTTTTGTCGAACAAATCGACCTTAGGACTTACTTTTTGAAGCCTAGTACTTATTCTATCGGTCTCTTACAGAACCACTAAGTTACGGGGACGTAAATACACCATCACCAGTTGTAGACAAACACCAGACACACACACACACACACCAATACACACACAAACACACACACACACACACACATGCGCGCACGGTCGCGCTCGCACGCACACCTATGTACGACAGGCTTCTTTTTTCCGCCTACCAAATCCACTCACAAGGCAAGAGCAGAAGACACTTACCCAAGGTGCTACGCAGTGAGACTGAACTCAGAGACATGTGATTAAGAAGCTAGCTTCTTACTACACTTCCACGCCTGCGCCTACACACACACACACATACACACACACATACATACATACATGCATAGATACATACATACATACATACATACATACATACATACATACATACATATATACATATATATATAAATATACTTCATTTAAAAGCAGCAGAAATATAAAAAAAAACAAAAAAACTGTTACTCGGAGTAACAGTTTTTTGTTATATTTCTGCTGCTTTTAAATAAAGCATATTACTCTACCTCTGGTATTTGAGTACTCTTTTGTCCACCTTGTTGCACATTTATGTGCTCACTCCGGTATGAACTCTTTTGTCTTCGTATTTCATCTTGTTTACTGTTGGTGATATCCTGTACCCATATATGCATATATATATATATATATATATATTTGTGTGTGTGTGTGTGTGTGTGTGTGTGTGTGTGTGTGTGTTTGTGTATAGATTGATAGATATATGCATATATGCATATATATGTTATTTATATTATATATATTGATAATATAATAAGCTATTTCAGCAGCAGACCTGATCGTAAGTAAATGGGAGATGCGAGACACCGAATATATATTTTTGAAGATGTCTAGCTCTATACCCAGAGAAATATTTGATCTTGCTGACATATGAAACGCTCGTTAATTAACTACATTTATAAAGCAAATATTTCATTGAAAACACTTACATTTCAAGTTGAAAAATATATATGTGACTTATTTCTCACTCCAGTGCATCATACTGCTCTCTCACAATTACAATGATTTACACCTTTAGATTAAAGTGATGCTATCTAATAATATATTCGAATAGTACCGTCTCGTTAACTCACTGCTTAGATTTATCTTGCACTCGGACTCAAAGTCTTTGATTTTCCCCTCTCTCTCTCTCTCTCTCCCTCTTTGTCTATCTGTCTGTCTCTCTTTTATTTATGTTTTATTTATGTTTTATTTATGTTTTATTTATTTATGTTTAGAATGCATCTCCTACTTTTACCTATATTCCTCGAAGTAATACTACAGGAAATCCTATATTTCTGGAACCTGGCTTCCTGAAAGAAGTTTGTTATATAGATAGCAATGGGTTTATTCAGTAAATGTTTATGTCCAGTGGATTCCGTTTCTCCAGTCCTCTTAATCGATATGGTGTTGTTCTCCATTGACTGATTTACAAACTTTCAGCATAGATCCTGAAATACCGACTTAAGATAATTAAGAATATATGGAACTCATGTGACCCAATGTGCGAGCAACACGATCTGTTAAAAATAGCAGCCATGTTTGTTCTCAGACCACATCCCAATGTCTTAAAAAATAAAAGATCATACTTCACAATGTACCCTGTTATGGTTTTAGGCACGTCATATCTAAAAAATAATAAAGATGTCGTGCTTACGTAAGATAGACCTTTGATGAAATCTGTTTTTTTGTATGTTTGTTTTATCACATTGAACCTAGAATTAAGTGATGTTAACAAATCTTCAAAAGGTGACCATCAAATAGTAAAGGACTTTTATTGAGTATATGGTTGAAGACATTGGAATTTCAAGGAAGAATGCACGGTACAAGGTACCAAGCCGACACTGATTACACGGTAGCCATGCTGAGTATAGCAGGGCTACTGTGTAATTCCTTCTTTCAGTCTTACTCCACACTCTCTGACACACACACACACATACACGCACATTAGTAAAACTACATAGACATACTAGCATGGCAAATTTAGCTATTTCTCCCTAGTTTTAGAATGAAAAAACGATAAACAACCTTAATCAATTATCGGACATTATTGGGTTCTCGTCAGATGTGTCTACATCATTTGGCCAAACCGGAGAAATACGTAACTAACCTATTTATATACACAAGAAATCCAGTAGCTTCAGAGGACGGGCCTACTGATTTACATATTATAAGTGTTCAACACTTTATTTAATATCAGCAACCTGTCAACGGGATCTCAGTCCACACATCGAAGTTTGTATAAATTATATACACAGAAAGTCACTACACATACATTTTATATACACAACAAATCAGTGCCACTATATATAATTTCGTCTTCTGTTATTATACAAAGCCTATTTCAAATTGTGAAGAGTTATTCGTAATCTTTGAACAAAAGATAAAATGCTACTTTGTAGACTTTATTGAGTGCCTTTGAGTACAAACAAATATTTGAGAGGAAGCAGCCTATTCTTAAAAGATATAACCCGACAGAGTTTTGTTGTTGTTATTGATGTTCCTTGTTTTTGCATTCTTCTTCTTATTTTCATGTTTTTCTTGGCTCGGTCGTCTCTCTCAATTCCTACCGCATTTACAATCTTTGTGCTGTTTAACTGAACTAATACACTTAGCAAGTTGTTGAATCTGTCAACAACTGCACTGTTTAATAAACTGCCTGCACCGACAGACCATCACAATACATGGCCTCTTGCTAAGATATATAAACTATTTTACAGTAAAATAAAATAAAAAATAGAATAGGCATACGAAAAAAACAAGCAAAAAATTAAAGTGAAGGGGGGAAATGTACTTGAGCTGTTTAGTGTAAATTCCATTCAGCTTTCTTGCGATTTACACTTCCCTTGCTTTCATGGTGTCGAGAACGTCTTTTATTTGTGGCTTTCTTAGTTCAGTATTAACTTTCTTTATTTCTTTAGCAACGCTCTTTCGGTGGTTTCAATTTCTAACTGTCAAGAGAGATGTTTTAAGTGTTTTAACACTCTCTTGTGAAAATTATTGTAGTCTGGACACAACATCCGTTACTTCGTCTGCATTAATAATTTGAACGCATATATTCTTTTCTATTCTAGGCACAAGGCCTGAAATTTTGGGGGGAAGGGCCAGTCGATTAGATAGACTCCTGTACCCAACTGGTACTTAATTTATCGACCGCGAAAGGAGGAAAGGCAAAGTCGACCTCGGCGGAATTTGAACGCAGAACGTAAAGACAGACGACATACCGCTAAGCATTTTGCCTGCATGCTAATGTTCCTGCCAGCTCGCTGCCTTCCAATTTGAACACATATATTGTCGCATGACTTAATATAGAGGTTCACTTCGTGAATGTCGACGGTTAGCAAACATACAAAACAACACAGACACAGAAGCAGACAGACAGACACACATGCATACTTACATACATACATACATACATACATACATACATACACACACACACACATATATATATATATATACTCTTTTACTTGTTTCAGTCATTTGACTGCGGCCATGCTGGAGCACCACCTTTTATAGTTAATTAATAAAATATATATCAGAAAAGAAGCACACTCTAAAGTATAGAGCATTAATTATTACAACAAAATTTTAATTTTGGACATAGACTTACTAAAGATTTCGTATCCACAAAGCCAAAGCCTTGTGGACAGCTCATCACACACACACACACACACACAGACACACACACACACACACACACACACACACGCACGCACATGCATACAGACGCATACTCTCTCTCCCTCTCTCTCTATATATATAGTTAATTCTACAAAAAAAAAAACGGAGAAAAAGATAACAGGAAAAAACAACAACTCGTGGACGTAAGTACATGCAAAGTATTAATGAGACGCTTAGAGAAGGAAAGAAAGAGTGGTTGTTTTACGTTTCGAGCATTGCCCTTCTTCGGAAACAAGAGACATCCAAAAGTCCAAAAAAAAAAAAAGGAAAAGTGCCAACAATATGACTGAGAAAAAAATACTTCACATTGCGAAACACTTTGGTATCTATAAACACGTGACCTTCCGAAATAATTCCCTGTTAAGTGTCCTCATAACAAACAAGATAGTCTACTGTCCACACCTCCACCACTATCACAATATCTATTCAGACAGTTTCTGTAATCTCTTTCACTCTCCTTCCTACACTTTCCTCTCTCTGTTATTGAATGCCAAAGTAGATCTAATAATCAGTAAATAATATGTTTACTTGCTTTTAAAATTCATTAGTAACATATTTTGTTCTAATACTAATAGCTTGATTGAATCCAGCCGAGATTCCTTTGAATTCCTTTGAATTCAGCACCAATAGAATATCCTCGCCACATGCGCTACAAGTAAAATAGGCCAAGAAATAATTTAAATGAGAACTAAAAAAAAAAAATTCAATTGTTTATTCATCTAATCTTAAATTCAGTTTCTGGGACGTTACTTCTAGAGTAAGTTCTCGAAATTTGGTTCACAACTCTATTGTTGGCAAAACAAAAGAAACAAAGTATTAACACAGTCGCTTTGTATATTTCTGCTGTTTTGTCTTTTATTCTTTTATTAAACAAGAGTCTATAGTTGTAACTTAACAGCACAACGTCTTCTTCTACTTTGTTGCTATTTCATTATAACTTAATAATCGTTGGAATCAAGAGTCTCTATTATAATTCTAAACGTCCATGGCCATGTTTATACAAAATAGCCGATAGAAATAATAGACGCAGATTCAGATTATCAGAATATGTTTGAATTAATGGACAAAATACTGTGATAGGAAAACTCGGTTATATAACAAATACACAGATATACACTTTCATGAGCTCACACACACGTAATATATAGGATGTTCCATAAAA
>NC_068988.1:78870471-78876009 GCF_001194135.2 Octopus bimaculoides
TATATATATATCTGTAATCAGAGAATATGAAGAAGAAATACTGACCCAAATAACTTTCTTTGATCCTAACAAGATGAGATTTGTTTCAGAGAGAGACTTGTAGGCTTTCCAGAGAGATAAGTATGTTTATCAGACTCAATTATTATATAGTTTAAATAGATTGTTGATGTGCGTGTTTGTGTGTGTATGTGTGCGTGCGTGTGTGTGCGTGTGTAGGGTGTGTATGTGTGTAAATGTGAGTGTATGTGTATGGTGTGTCTATGTATATATATGTCAAGGATATGGATGTGTGAAACCATTTAAATGTTCGCAGTGATATTCATGCAGTATTAACATTACGTAGTGAATGTTAGAAACAGGTGTTGTTAACAAAGAACGCTATAAAACTATTTAATTTCTTAACAGTTGATCAATAGAAATACGAGATTTTACTAAGGTGTTATTTGTATGACTATAAAATATTGTACATGTAAGACAGTTTTTTGTTTATAACCTAATAATAAAACAAGTTGGGCGATAAGATGGTAATTAAAATGCAATTATTTGTTTAGCTGAAGTTGTATATATTTCTAAACTTATTATTCGTGTAGTGTAAATTATTCTTGTTAACAGTAAAACTCAAAGTAGATAAAGCTATAAAAATAGCATGTGGAATATTGGGTTAAAAAACTTTGGATGGGAAAAAAGTCGAAGACTGCAAGTTTGCCTTATAACCTAATGTTCTACACGCTACTATTTATAGCTTTATCTACTTCGAATTTCAACCTTTAAAAAAATAATTACTTCATACCTCACGAACTTTGTAAATATATTTTGAATATTCTAGTGTAGAATTAACATTTCTGTAAATGGAATTGGAGGGGTGGGATTCATTTTTATTGCTGTGGTGAATTTCCTTAAAACCATTAGGGGGAACAAAATAGTCACAAATGATGACTTTAAGTTGAGAACTAGTAACAATTTACCCATAAAATTGATATCCTCAGATTTATTGTGTATTCTGTTGTTTGCCTAACTATACGTGATCTCTGGGTAGGTCTACGATTATCCCACACTCCTTTTCTTTCGAACTATATCTTCCAATACGTTCTTCCAGGTATTATGATGGAAGGGTGTAACTTAAAGGGAATTTGGCTGCCATTCCTAGCATGTCGAGAGACTACAATAGAGTCTCTCTCGCTCTTTCTTTATTATAAATGTCCAAGCTTTCTGAATATGTATATAATACTTAACACGTATCGTATAGGATAGTGGAAACTGTGTGGAATTCGTACCTTGTTCGGGGACGTTACTGGTATAATTACAGGTGGAAATCAATGTCGGAACCGACTTCTGCATGTACCAGTCTTATAAATGCACTAAGCTCTGCGTTAAACATAGAGATGACATGATATATTGTCAACATAAGAGAGACATTTATTGACACTAAAAGTATTAGAGAGCAAAGATGATACATGTATGAAGTGGAGTCAGTAATAATAGACGAAACAAAATACTGTATCGGCTGCAATGCTTTATGATTGCAGTCACGTCCACTGTTCACCTCAAAGTTGTAATTTCGTATTGTATAAAACATCACATTTGACGGTGAAGTATAAATAACGTCATTTGACGGTGAAGTATAAATAACGTCATTTGACGGTAAAGTATAAATCGACCTTAGACGATGTCTGTTACTCGTGTAATAAACTCTGGAGAGACGAAAAGTAAAATTGTTTCAGTAAAGAACCTCGATTACAGCTGTCTTTCACGCTACCACTCAGACATTCATATCTCCATAGTTATCACTCCAATTATATCACACGAATCTCATATCTCTGTAGTTACCACTCTAATATATCACACTACCACACAGCCACTCATATCTCCTTAGTTATCACTCGAAGTAACACCTTATCTCCATAGTTACAATGCAAATTAGTAATTTCTCCTCGGTATGCACTCCAATTACTGTCATATTTTCTTTATATTGAGAACACCACCTACCATGTCTCCTTAGTTACCACTCAAATTAATGTAATATCTCCATAGTTACCACAACCATTAACATAATACATCCACTACCTGAGGTCCGAGTAACATAATATTTCTAAAGATAGCTCTGCAACTAACCTAATTACCATTTTAACACAATAATTCATTGGTTTATTTCCTCTAAGCAATGCTATATATTCACAAGTATCTAGCGCGAAATCATATCTAACACGTCATTAACGCAATATTCCCACAAATTGCCCCTCGAAAACGAGAACAAAACAATATTTGTATCGTGTATATATTTCCAATAATTCTTCCGTTTACTATAATCCCTTGAGCCATTATTGTTTTCTAGTATATCTTTCTATACGGACAGCCATACCCCTTTTTTTATTGAACAGTAAATTATCTGTAATCTCCCATAATCCTTATTAATCTTATTTTACTCGTGTGTCTTGCATCAAATAGAAGTAGAGATTGTTATAATGATTCCACATATTGAATAGCGTCAAATGGAGGAGTTTATATTGACAAGTATTTAGTCGAACCATGGCAACGATCAATCAAAAGAGATTTTTACATTTCGGTAAAAGGAACATAGCTACCAGATTTTGTCCTTCGTTTCACATTAATACACGTATCAGCTGTACTAGCACAAAATATCTGCTGCTTCCCATACTGTAATATCAGCGATGTGTCGCTTATATATATATATGTGTGTGTGTGTGTGCGCGCGTGTACTTTATTAAAAAGCAGCAAAAATATCACAAAAATTGTTGCTCAGAGTTTCACGCACCCGTTCGTCGGACAGTTTTGTGATATTTTTGCTGCTTTTTTAATAAAGCATATTACTCAACCTCTGGTATTCGAGTACTATTTTTTCCACCTTGTTTCGCATGTCTCTTGTTTCGCATGCTTACTCTGATATATATATATATATATATATATATATATATATATATCATTTCTTTTTTCATCTTACCTAGAAGACGAAAACAAGAAAGAAACGGAAGAGTGAACTGAGTAATTTATTTAATCTTATTCAGCAAGATTTTATGAATGTCTTGATATATGATACCAACTTACATCATTAGGCGAACTTGCAGTGTTTCTTCTGATTCATTACGCTCTGTATTCAGCTTCCCCCGGGGTTGACTTCGTCTCTTCGGGGTGGATGAAATAAATACCAGTCGAGAACTGATTTTCTCTTACTGGTTTCTTTCTGATATATTCCTAACTTTCTTGGTTTACCTTTACTTTTTGACTGTCTTCTATGTCTTCTATTTCCCACCTTTCTAATGACCGGATTTCCATTTCTGACTTCTCAGTAGCTGTACATAATGATTATGTGCAGTCGCTCAACCAGCAAAAAATAGCAGCCAAATCTCATGCAAATCACAGGCTACCATCTGTGGAAAAGACACATTGGGTAACATGGTTCTGGGCTCTGAGCCCATAAGGAAAGACGGGATGCTCAAACGGGATTATTTACGATCAATAGTTTGCTCAATCTCAAGTTAAATAGCAGTAGCTTCAGATGCAACAACAAAAACGTACAGGAAGCACGGTTTAATTAATCACTGACTCATTAGTTTACTGAGCACAGTTTCGATCCACGAAGGTACTTTTATTTCTCCTAAACAATTCTAAACATAACTTTTCTCTAACGTAACCAGAAATAATCACGTCACACTTGTGATTTATATCTCAGTAAATCAAATTTTCGCACATAAAATAAGTACCAGTTGAACACTGAGGTCGATGTAATCGACTTATGCTCTTCCCCGAAATTGCTGGCCTTATATGCCAAAATTTGAAATCATTATTAGCAGATATATATATATGTGTGTGTGTATGTGTGTGTGTGTGTGTGTGTGTGTGTGTGTGTGTGTGTGTGTGTGTGTGTGTGTGTGTGTGTGTGTGTGTGTGTGTGTGTGTGTGTGTGTGTGTACGTACGATGTTTCTGGGCACAGTTAGAAGTCCATTACTTAGAAATCACACGTGTACAATCCGACGACAGTATAGCGTATTTTATAGACGCGATATTGATAGAAATCTTATACAATATTTACCTTACTGCACATTATAGTTTCTACATAGTCAATGCTCATTTTGCCATCATTTCTTCCTAAATTCTTTTTAAATAAATGATAGACTGGAGAAAATATTAAATACATAATATACAAATTAGGTGTGTGCTCCACGAGGTATCGTTATATTATTTCCAACTGATATCTATAATTGTGTACAATATTAGCTAAAGTCAACAAATCTTCAATTAAAACGGGCCTTTTGCAGTTAGATCTCTTAAATTCTTCCTATATCTCAGAGACGTACTGATGTCTCATTCTTTTATTACTCATTTTGGGACAAAATTACTACCATTAACATCGAAGTTTTCCTCAGTTGCCTTAAAGAGAATTTAAATTATACATATGTTATTGATTAAATTATGAGTGATCCTGTTTCTGGTGAATTTGCAACATTGCGATATAATTTTGTTTCCTGGAGGGAGCCGCTCTCGCCTTCTACATCGTCTTGTTCTTATCCAAGACAGGCACATGATCTAATGCACTGATGGTTTAAATGATAACCCAAGTTTTAAAAAGTAAACAGTCGTAATCCAGAGACTGTATATAGTGAATAATTTCTTGAAATGTAACATATCACACACATACACACACGTTACAGAAGTGTCAGTGTCTGAATTATTGTGTATGCTTGTGTGTGTGTGTGTGTGCGTGTGTATGTGTGTGTGTATGTGTGTGTGTGTGCGCGCGTGTGTGTTTTCTAGGTATATTATTTGCTTGTATTTACAAACAATTCTATATAGCAAATCTAAACTGTGACACAGAGAAATACAAGGAAAAACGTCTTAAATATGTTACTCTCTGTCTCACCCTTACTTCTTTCTCTCTCTCTTTCTTTTCCCCTTCTCTCTTTCTTTTCCCCTTCTCTCTCTCTTCACACATACACAAACACACACTCGCACTCAGACACTCACTCATATACACACAAATACACACACATGCATATATGCATGTATGGGGCTATGAACAAACGCCGTTCGCTAATATATATAAATGGATCTCTTAATATTGTATAATTAATTATTTTGCTTTTATTCTTTCCCTTCACCTTCCTTTTGTTGTTGGTGTTATTGTTATGTCTGTCAAATAAAACATTTCAATGAATACAAGTTGTCGACATTCTTGTCCAAGTGACAACAGATTACACTGTATTGTGATGACACACAACAGTACAATGCACACAACCTGTCGTCACGTAATTTGCGCCAGCTACACCGGAAGATAATATCTATATCTTTCATTGTTGTCCTCGGTACCCCAAGCTCTACCAGATAACTTACACATCTACACAATCATTCGCTCCTCTTTCACACAAATTAATTAATGGGTGTTACAATTTGACATTCATTTATCTTAGATTTTCGATGCCAATGAAATAATTTGCATTCATTTTGTAACATGCTATTATTAATAACAAGTCATATATACTATTGTGAAACTATATATATATATATATATATATATATATATA
>NC_068988.1:78876333-78884949 GCF_001194135.2 Octopus bimaculoides
ATATATATATATATATATATATATAAATATCGCCAAGCCAACATGGCAGTTCAAAAAAATTGGACAAATGCTACCGCTGATTAGCTCCAAGAGGCCATCGCTCTAGCCCTGCAGCAGGTCCAGCTTCCGTAGGAAAGGCTCAAGAATCAAAACGTACAGATGAGAGGAGAGAGGGCACACTTAACGGACCAATCGGAAGAGCTGAATCGGTTCAGAGATGTGGCCATTAATGTTGACTACCGAGCAGATGCCGCTGTGCATTGCAGCGATCCAACCTCTGAAGACGGGGCCAAAGCCAGCCGCTTTGGGCAAAGCCTCCAGGTATCGATGCTCGACCCTATCGAATGCTTTCGATTAATCTTAATTGATCAGCGCCCCGCCGAAGCCAGGTTTACACCCTACCCTTTCTATGATGTATCGCACGAGGTGGAGGTTGTCTTGTATGGACGTAGTCGAGATTGCGCAGCTTTGCGCCCTGCGACCAAGTCCTCGACGACAAGCACCAACCACTTTACTAATACCTTGGCCAAAATCTTAAACTTTGTATTAAGCAGTGTTATGGGCCTGAAATTATCTAATGTGTCCCTCTTGTTTTCGTCTTTATTTATCAACGTCATTGCGCTCCGGCTCACTGAACTGGAGATACTCCCGTTCTGCTGCCAGTTGCTGTTAAGCACTTCGAGGAGATTAGAGAACAAGTCTGGCATATTTACGTAAAGTTCATAGGGCAGTCCATCTAAGCCTGGTGACTTTTGCCACCTGCAACCGACAAGGGGCGTCCTGAATTTCGGCTGAAGTTATTTGCCCTTTGCAGCGCTCAGCCGTCGAGAGATGCGGCAAGCCGTCGAGGTAGAAACTGATATCCGCCACCGTCTCCGCTCTACCACTTTCTCCGAACAACCGAGCACTACTTAGTAGTGCCACTACTAATTGTCTCGTCTAGTTTAGCTACTAACTCCTCCTCTTTTCTATTTTTCTAACGCTATTTCTTAGCTAAACCCTATCGATATTACTCTAATCTCTCTTTTGAGAGCTGCCGACCACCTGTTGTTGACGACAGCCCCTGTCAAATTCTGCTTAACTAAATTACTGACCCGGTCCCTGTAAGCCATACGTGTCAGAAACATGTTTAGCTTCCAGTAACCGGGTCCTAGCCTACGCGTCTTATCTATGTTGACTGTACAGATTACAAACTTATGGTCTGAATAGGCGACCGTTTTAAAAAGTGGACATCCTACACTGTTACTATCTATTTTTCTAGTGAAAATCCTATCTATATACGATCTAGATGACCCTAAATGGTTGGTCCAGGTCCACACTGGTGCATTAGAGAAATCTCGTCGGTACTTGCTGATAAGGTGCTTGAGGCTTTTGCACTCCCCTCTTCTATCAGCTACTCCCACACAATCCCAACCTTGATATAAAATTCCGTTCCAGTCCCCTACTAACAGTAAAGGGCGAGACGTACCTAGAAAGGCCTCCAGACGCCTAAAGAAATCTGGCCGTTTGGTTCCGATCGGAACATAGACGGCCACCAGTCTAAAGACACTACCTTCACTTTTGCTCACGACCAGGACCACCAACTTTCCGTTCGGGTCCCGAAAGATCGACTTTACTTCGAGATCCAGTTCTTTCCTAAACAGCACTGCCACTCCACCTTCCATTCCCGGCCGACTAACAGATGCAGAAATCTGGTAGTTGTCGAACATAGGGGCCAGTACACGTATATTGGAAATCCTGGCTTCACGGACAGCAATTATATTCAGTTGTAGAGACCTGAGGTTGATGAGCAGGCGTCTCTGCTTCTAGAGTGAACCCAGGCCTCGCACATGTAAAAATCCTACTCTTAGTATGGCCTATGTTGTCAAGCTAAAGTGAGAAAGCAAAGGTTTACTTATCTCCCGGTGTCTTGTGAAGGTCGGGTGGCTCGACCTCTATAGTTGTTGGGATCTTTTAGGAAACTCCTTTAAGAGTCTTAATGAGGGTCTCACGTTCGGGGTTCCTACGTCCTCCGGGAAGGTGATGGTATTGTTGTTTCTGTGTGTGTTGTGAGTGTGCTATCTGCAGTTTTAGATGTCTGTGTAAGTATCTGTTTGGGTTGTTTGCGTTTGGGGGATTCTGATGATAGCGATTGTGTTGGTTGTGTTTGTGTTAGTATTTGGGGGGGGGGGAAGTCTGCGTGGGTGGTGTTTGTAGTTTTTATCGTGGGTGTTTTTATGCCTTGTGGAGTTTTTCTTTTGTTGTCACTTTTTTTTCTTTTGTTTTTTGGCCTTTCAGTTTTCCTTCATCTTCACTCCTGGAAGGTGAAGGGTCTGTAACTGTAAGTACGTTTGTGTCAGTGTGTATGTTTATAATCTTGTTTATGTGTGTATTTTTGTTTGGTGTGAGGGGGGTGGAAGAGTTTTCCTTGTTTTCCCCCCTAGTGTGGTTAATGTCTTTGGTGTTGTTGCTGGTGGTTTTTCCGGCGCTGGTGATGTTTGTGGTTCTCGTCCCAGCAAAGGCAGTAGTGGAGGCCGTAGGGGGTAGCGAGCACCCAAATGAGTCGTTTCTCTACACCTGAAACAATTAGGCCTTTTGCCTTCAGTCATGATATGCATCACCGTCTCGTTCTGGGGACTGATGTGGTCTGGGATTTTTTTAATGTTTTCGGGTCTGATCTGGAGAAGTATCTCTAGGTCAACCCCTGACCAGTCCTCCTGGCAGTTCTTGTCGCCTCTATAAGGACAGTATCCGTTACCTCCATGATTACACATCCCAGTAGCCACCAAATATCTAATCCTGGGAAGATTCTAGGAATGCGGACACGGGCTGTACATTTCCCCATGTGGAAGGCGTAAATGATGACTTTGCTGGTTTTGCAGGGGCTCATTGAATGTTTCACAGCGAGGGCTTTTGATTTAAACAGCACCGAAATGGTGCTGTATTGTTTGCCCCTCGCTATGAATTCCATGTCATTTCTTATGCACCTCAGCGCCGCCTCAGTATCTACTTGGGCTATCAAAGCCGCTCTTTTCGTGTCTGCAACGTTCTTCTCTCCACTGTCTCAATTGCTTCTGTTGGGATTGTCAGATTTGCCCAATTGTTCTCTGCTCCCTATTTGTGAGGTCTACAGTATATCGGTGTTTGGTCTTGGCTGTTACTGCTGCAAAACTATCTTTTATATTTTTATTTGCATTGTTTTCGTTGTTGTTTTAGTTGTTGTCACTGTTGCTGCTGCTGCTGCTGTTGTTGTTGTCGTTCTTATCGATGTCGTTGGTATCGGTTTTGTTGTTGTTGCTTGTCGCCACTTTTGATGTCGTTGTTGTTATTGTTGTTGCTATCGCTGCTGCCACTGCTGTTGCTTTCTTTTTCGTGGCTGTTGCTGCTCTCACTACTACTACTACTACTACTATTGCTGCGGCTACTGTCAATGTTGCCGCTGCTGCTGTTGTCATTTCAACCGCTATTAGTGTTTCTGATTCTATTATTGCTACTATGCGTTGCACTTTGTACCATGTCGATCTTGTTCTTCTCCTCCTCCCCTTCCCCTATTGTGTTGCCCGTGACAGAGGGACGGGGAGAGAAGTCTTCATTTGTTACCATATTGGTAGGAGGGTTTGTTTTATTTTTCCTCAACTCTTTCAAGGCGAATTCTGCCATCCTGTTGAGTTGTATTGATTCCATTAAATTTCAACGCCCACTGAATTTATTTGGTGGGCCGAAAATCGCCCCTCTAGTGGCTACACAACCATATAAAACCAGTAATAGGTTCCTGGTGCTTCTATTCACAACTTGGAATAAAATAATTATTGCAAAAAGACACTAAACCTGGTGTAAATAAATCTTTTGAAACGAACTTACTTGGAGCGTTCGAAAATTCGTCCGATGTGTTCCGCAGCAAATATAATAATAATAATTTCAAATTTTGGCAGAAGGCTAGCAAGTTCGGGGAGTGTAAATCGATTACATCGACTCCGAAAGGATGAAATGCAAAGTCGACCTGAGCGGAATTTGAACTCAGAACGTCAAGAAGGGTCTAATGCTGTAAAGTATTTTGCCCGATGTGCTAACGATTCTGCCAACTCAGCTTTTTAACAGCAACAACGGCAATAGTAATAATAATAATCCTTTCAAAGCCTGAAGTTTGGCGGGAGGGGGTAAGTCGATTACATCGACCCCAATGTTTCACTGGTACTTAATTTATCGACTCCGAAAGGATGAAAAAATCAAAGTCGACATCGGTAGAATTTGAACTCAGAACATAGACACGGACGAGGTGCCGCTAAGCATTTTGTCCGGCGTGCTAGCGATTCTGCCAGTTCGTCGCCTTAACACCAATAACAACAGCAATAAGAAGAATAAGAAACATAATAATTTATATAATTGTTTCATGCAATAGCTTTTCCTACCAGTGTTCGATATATAATTTGGTGTTTACAAATTATCATTAAGTATAGGCTAAGAAGTTTTCAAATGTCAACATGTTAGTAATTATGCGATAAATCGATTCATAGATCGATGATTTTATGATTGTCTGTTTGACTGGTTCCTAGAGATGTTTCTTAAAGCTATACAATTCGATTAACTGAACGACGTGGTAACCCTACAAATTGAGTATCAAATTATGTAGCAAAATACCGGTAATAGTTTGTATTTCTTCATTGATATTGGTACAATGTTCATGTCTATGGTACATAATTTTCACTGTAATTGTTACTTAATCCCAAATTCAGCTATGATCGAGCAAATCTGTAATTAAAGACGTTTCCAGCGTAGCTACTCATATTTATTTTAAGTTATTTTTTATAGTAGGATTATATAATGCATCTAGCACGTTTTATAATCCTATCAGGTCTTCCTTTTTTAAGACAGTAGTGTGTGATTTAGAGCAATTCGGAGTACTATTTCTCGAAAGTTTAGTGACCTCAGATACTTCCTCTAATCACTGATTCTTTACAGGCTTAACAAGCACCCATAAATCACTAACGTTTAAAGCCACTCGGAAAATGGAGCACGTGATCTGTGTGATTGTGTGACATCAATAAATAAATAACGAACCGTATCATAAAACAGTTTGAAATCGAAATGAATATTTATCAGACGCCTACTGTTTATCATAATGGTTGTCAATGCACACTTCTACATTCGATTCCACTTGAGAGTACATTTAAAAAGATAACCGGAATATTGTTGACGAGTTAGTTGCATTAACTATGATATCTCAAAATCTGGTAAACAAGCTTGAAAACAATTTGAGTGCAAGTTGACACCATAGTGTTTATTTGTTGATTGGCTTTGCTTGCTATCTGGAAAGGAAATTAGATGAGATTTGATATCACCTAAATAGATTTTCAACAGATATAATAGCCGTTCTAATAGTTTATTAGTATTTTACATTCTAAAAGCTTTCAAATGATATGGTTGACACAGTAAGCATCTTTCATTTGTATTGTCTTCTTTATTTTTCATTTTAAAATCTCTTCTGTTTCTCTACTATCCACTTACAAAAGCACTGACTACAGTGTGGTGAGAGCAATTCAGAAAAATAACACCACTAAATAAAGACTTGTGAATCAATTGACTTCCTATCAAAAATGTACTGAAACTTGTCTTTGAGAAAGAGATAGAGTTTAAAGTGATGGCTGACAACAATCCCATAAAAAGAAGAAAAGTACTGATGTTCTAATGAGAAGACCTAACTCGACATCAGTAGCACATCTTATGTTATTTTGGTAGGAAGATAACTGATCAGATTTTCAGCAAAATAGCGATCTGAGTACTGACTAGGCAATTTCCACAAGGAGAGAGATAGGACTGAACGTAATCGATTAGTATCTTCGTAGAGTTTAGATGTGCTGCTGTTCTTCGAGTAGGGTGGTTGTAAGTAGGATTACATCAATGATTCATGAAGCGATCCAAAAGCAACTATTTTTATATATATTTGTGTGTGTGTGTGTGTGTGTGTGTGTGTGTGTGTGTGTGTGTAAACCTTCTGAACGGTGTCAGTTGACGGATTTCAAATGAAGAAGTCCTTGATACAGCAGCCCCTATTAAAACGGAACTCCAGCAGCTAGCTGGATTAAGGACCGCTTCACCTATATGCCTGATCCTAACATCCATAAGAGAAAATGCTGCTGTACAGTCCTCCGGTTTGCCCCACATTTCTCACTCAACGTGAAAACCTGCGTGGGAAGGCTCTTCCTTAGATTAATGGAGAGCGTTTAACAAAGGGCCATAAGTATCAGAAATTATTCGATAGATTTAACTGAAGGGTTTCCTTCAGATGGGCATCTAGTACAAAAAAAAAATATGAACGCCTCAAAGTTCTAAGCAAAGGTGGGAAGCTCAGTAAGGGTTGATGATTAACTCACTGTTAATCCTAGATCGTCGATGCAATATAGAGACAGTGGTCCATAAAGTAGAAGTAGGAGGAATACACACAAAGAAATATATTGGAGTAACAGAAAGCTCCATTCAAGACATGCCAAATAATCTTAGATTTTTTTTTTTTAGAATGCATGGGAGTTACGATATTATAAAATTATCCACCTATATATGGTAATTAATAAAGGAAGGAATGCCGTACAAAATCAAGAGATAATTGAGCTGTCCCTTCTTGTTCATTACTACACACATACACACACACGCATACACAAACACACACACACACACACACACACACACACACACACGCACACACACACACACACACACACAAACATACATACATATGTATATATATATACACAATGTATGCGTACAGGGTATCCAAAAAATGCACACCCACTTTAACAGATGATGCTTCGCTTAATTTTCACTTCTTTTTTTAGATTTAACCCACTAGAAAGAATGAAAGGAACTAGACTATGCTTTCATCTGAGGACTGTTATTCTAAAGTGGTACTGGAAATTTGAAAACACAGTCGATGCACGACAGTGTGTTTCAAACACATCCACCAACGCGATTTACTAACACTCGAATGAGTGAGAGGTCAGAAGCATGTGGAACTGTGCATGATATGGGAGACCGCACTAAGGACAAGACCCACAAAGCTAGAATGGGTGTTAGAAACGTATTGCCAGAATCCAAGAAAATCTACGACAAGAGTTTTAAAAACAAGCGTCGTCCATCACATTTTAAAACATTGTCATTAGAAAAGAATTATTCGAAGAACTACATTTCCTCGATGAAGATGGTCCGTACCGAAGAGTGGTATTTGCAAGTGATATACCTGGCAAAATATTGCAAGAAGTACAATTTCCAACAAAGATTGTTTAAAGAGACGATGCTACATTTAAATTAAATGGTTGAATTAATCGCATTAATTGCTTGCACCCCCTGCATATTGCGCAGAAGCAACATATTAATTTAATAGAGTATGGTGCGGTTTAATTGGATTGATTAGACCAGCCTTTTTGGACGGTACTATAACTGCTCCGATTTACTTCAACTCGCTACAACAATCTGTCACGCTGGGATTCAAGTGGAATTTGAAGATGTCGATTTTAATCACAGCCAGATAGGACACCTCCACACAGCCATCGTTAATGTAAGGGTGCCTACTTTCATGAGATTTTACCAAACGAGTGAAAAGGACGAAGTGGTTCACTAGAATACTGTCCTCGTTCACCCAGAAATGGTTAGCAAATTATTACTGTGCCTCTAGTTTGGAAGATGCCAATCAGTTTTGTTTTTTTTGTTTTTTTCAGTGAAGTGCAGTATTTTTAGGCTTTTATGATAATCAGTAGTTAAATAGACCGGTGCACCTATGATAAAAAGGAGAAAGGTAAATTATAGCCCATATATAAAAACTGTATGCATTTCTGTCTGTCTGTCTGTTTGTATGTATGTATGCGTATTATTAGTTGATTTCAAAGGCCTTCTATCACTAGTGAAACTGATATTGTTAATGTCCCATTTACATCGTAGTAATTGGACGACAGCAGCAAAGGTGTGCAGGGAGGAAATTCCGAGGGAACAAAGTTTTAAGAAGAAAAAAACTACTGTGTTGGTTTATACAGGGTCGGAGAGCTGGACATAATGTGGGTGACCAAAGTAGAGGTCAGTAAGAGGAGAGATGTGGAAAGGAACAGAGGCCATTGTAAGTAAGGGTTGGAAAGGCAAAGGGGAGAAAATAAGTTTGTGGATTAAAGTTGGAGTGTGATGGCTAGTCATTGGTCTGGTAGCTTTCTCTCAATGCATTGCAGGATTTCTGTGTGTGTGTGTGTGGCTGTCACCCATATCAGAATTGGGATCAACAAACTATTGTAGATCTCACTTGAGTTTTGTAGATGTAAGTAGTTTCTGTCTCAAAAGAGAAAGACCTATCTTTGCGATAGTGTGGACTATTATTTGAAGAGCATGGATTGGCTCTAGGTTTGTGCTGCTCATGCATAAGGAGGAGGACGGTTATTATGTTTTCTTGAATTGCTAATTCAAAAGAGGAAAGAGAGTAAGGTGAGGGGAAAGCCAAATCCCGGGATATATACGTTTGTTGATTACCCTCTATTTTCGGTTTTCTATAGCAAAACAAGAAATTCATAACTTTCCAAGAAATGGTCGATTTCAAGCAAGAATTGATTTCTACCATGTGTGTGCGTGTGTATTTTGTATCCATATGCTTACGTACATACATAC
>NC_068988.1:78885712-78887848 GCF_001194135.2 Octopus bimaculoides
ATATATGTCTGTATGTATGTATATCTGTGTCTTTACGTGTGTTCATTTGTGTGTGTGTGTGTGTGTGTGTGTGTGTGTGTGTGTCTGTGTACATGAGTATGTGTGTCGGCGTGGGGACTGTAATTGCAAGAGTGTGTCTGCGGCTGAGTCTTGCGTATACATACGTGTGTTATTGTTAAACAATGCTTTGTTCTGCCTCTCTCCATACCCGATATTTCTTCTACCACCTCTTCCCCGCATGTTCTTCTTCCCTCTCTATCCTCCTTCCTACTTATCACAAACACACAGACACTGACACACAGACGTTGACGCACACACACACACACACACACACACATATACACGAACAAACACACACGCATATTTACAAACACCTATAGACGCATAGACATTATACAAGGTGTGCCAGCTTTCCATCTGAATTAGGTCATACTGCCCTGCATGAATATATAACAATAGTGTATGAAATTCTTCTCAACAACCTGTCAGCTACATTTAGGAGTTACCGATCGATAGAAGCAAACTGAAAGAAAGAAAAAGAGAGAGAGAGAGAGAGAGAGAGAGAGTGAGAGAGAATGAGAAAGGAAGAGCAAAAGAAAAGAGAGAGAGAGAAAGAGGAGTGAGAGAAAGAATCATACACACAGACACAGTAAAGAGCGACAGACAGACACACACACACACGCTCACAAACACACACTTTGAGTAACATATACAAACGCAGGGACACAGACCATATAGGAGATAAATAGATGTTCGCGTTCACTCAAACAACAGACAAATATATTCTGGCATTCATCTCTTCTCTGTCTATCTGTCTGTCTGTATGTCTCCCCTCTCTCTGTCTCCCCTCTCTGTCTGTCTGTCTGTCTGTCTCTCTCTGTCACCCCTCACTGCCCTTCCTCTCTCTCTATCTCTCTCTCTTCTTTCGTCAGCTACTTTTCTCTCAAATACAATCTAATGATTATAGCTGCATACGCTTATATATGTATAAATGCATATATAAATGCACACGTACATACACAAATACATATACAGATTCAAATCTGGCTGTGTAGTAATAAGGTTGCTTCCTAACGACATGGCTCTGGGTTCAGTCCCACTGCGTGGCTCTTTGGGCAAGTGTCTTTTACTACAGCCTCGTGCCGACCAAGGCCTTGTGAGCGGATATGGTAAAAAGAAACTGAAAGAATCCCGTCGTATATATATATGTATATAATGTATTTATATATGTGTGTATGTATCTATGTGTCTGTGATTGTACACCCACCACCGCTTGACAACCGCTATTGATGCGTTTACGTCCCTGTGAACTAGCAGTCCGTGAAATGTGTCCGATAGAATGAGTACCAGGCTCTAAAGAATAAGTCCTGGGATTGATTTGCTCGACTAAAATCCTTCAAGACAGTAATCCAGCATGCATGGCCACAGTCAAAAATGACTGAAGCAAGTAAAATATAACATAAAGATGTATTTATATACATACTAGACTATCCGTTGGGTCACCTGGAAAGTCAGAGTTTCTCAGCAACGAAGTTTTGTTCCGGGGTTTTTTTTTCTTTTCCAGGTTATTTCGCATGCTTTCTGCGAATGTGACAGCGAAATCCCGCGTAAAGGAAAGATTTGGCTTCTCTTTCTTGCACGCCCTGCTACCATGTAACAGATCCTATTTCGGGTCCTTTATCGCAAATACCTGTTACGTAGTAGCAGGGCATGCCAGAAATAGCAGCCAAATTTTCGGAGTTGAGATACGTTGAAGGCACTCCAAATACTTTTTGTAATGGTATTCCCTCGGAGCGATCTTTCGCTTTGACTCTCAGAACTGTCATCCGGCTCAGCTGGTTTTGTTCATTAATTTCTGTAAAATATTTTTTATTTATTTACTTTTGTTTTAAAGTGAAAGAGAGGAGAAAGTGAAAGATGTATGAACGTGTATATGAAATGGACGTGTCTGTGTGTGTGTGTGTGACAGAGAGAGAGAGAGAGAGAGAGAGAGAGACATTTACACATACATGAGAACACACACGTTCATTCACTCACTCACTCTCTCTCCCTCTCTCTCTCTTCCACACAAACACACACGTCCATTTCATATAAACTTACGTACATCTTTTACTTTCTCCTCTCTTTCACTTTAAA
>NC_068988.1:78888427-78890212 GCF_001194135.2 Octopus bimaculoides
ATATATATATATATATATATATATATATATACATATATACATACATGCAACACACACACATACATCTATATATCTATATCTATCTAGCTAGCTATCTATATTTATACACACTCAAATCTAGGAAGTGAATATTCAACTTCTGTCAATTGAAATAAAAGCAAAATATTTATAGACGCAAGATTTGATTTCTGTTTATCTGGTTTAAAGCCAGTTTGAATACTGCTATGCATGAAACTCTCGGTCCTTGAGTCACTTAGAATCTTCTGCTGATTACAAACACACACACACACACACACATGTTTTCGCTTGTTTCAGAGTAATTGTAATGTCGTAACGCTGGGGCATTACTGTCGTACAATTGAAGGGTTTTTATCGAATAAATCGGCACTGGTGCCTTTCTTTTTTATTTTAAATTCTGGTACTTATTCTATTAATCACTTCCCGATCCGGGAAGCACGTCCCTCGCAACTACCGGGGGACGTGCTGATTGTCAAACGGTAAGAGGGACGAGCACAAATCCATACACACATACACACACACACATTCACAGAAATTAATCAGTTCAAAAGTTCATCCCATGGCATCTTCTGAAAATGTCTTTCTTAGTATAGTTTAAACCGGAGCAATATTTCGTGAGGAAAATTCGGTAGACAAATAACTGTACACTCGTATATATAAAAGTTGACAAAATAGCGAAACTACGTAAATTCCATTCGATTTTAGTGCATATCCTTGCCTTTTGTCATGAATGCTGGATAATAACCGAAAGAGAAAGATCGCGAATAGAAGTGACCAAAATGGTGTTCCCCTGGAGGATTCCTCGAGGGTCTCTAGAGTAACGTTTCTCGATAGGTTACGTAGATCGGAGTTCAAAGAGTTTCTCCAAATCGAGCCGCTACTTTTGCGCTTTGAGAAGTTATAGCTCCTGTATTACGAGTATGTTGCAGGAAAGAATCGCAAGACGTATTTTTCAAACCGAGCTAATCGGCAACGACATAAGTGTAGACCAAGAACGAAATGGTTGGATAATATCTATAATCTCAGTAGGTAAAGCTTGGAAATCCAGCCAGAGAGTCTAATGACTGTTGTTTATGATAGGCCTCAATGGAGGAGGTGTCTGAGTTTTCGACTCCCACGACCCTCTGGCTCAGCTGGAGCATCTCTTTGAAGGTCTTAGCTGTATTCCCTTTCCAATTATTTCAAGGAATATAGAAAAAGTAAATTTTACAATATATCAGTTTTTTTTAAATCTGAAATGACTAGAACATCACTTTAACAAAATATGTAACTTGTAATATACAGAGAGCCAGCTTAGCTAATCTTCAGGTCTTGTTACCTACAAGTTGTTTACATTGTCGCGTGGAGATGAACAAATGAATTACCAAACGAGCCACAGTAGGAATAATTCATGTTGTGAATTATGGTAATTCATTTGTTCATCTCCACTCGACCTGAGGATTAACTAAATGGGATCTATGCAAGTTACGTAGTAAATATTGTTTTAGCCATGAAACGATCGTAGTTCGTTTTTTAAAATTTTCATTCCTTACATTATCGGAATGTTCGCATTTTTAGCAACTTTATTTGCTAAGCTGTGTCTCGTACGCTGACTGTCTGCTTATCGAAGTTTTCTTTGATTTTAATATGGGACAAAGTGTGTATTTTACGATGTTAATAACCGCGTTTTATCCATATTGTCCACTTTTTATCATCTATGCTAGCTGCATATATGCTCGGAGCTTACTTGGATCCTAATATATATATATATATATATATATATATATA
>NC_068988.1:78890237-78891899 GCF_001194135.2 Octopus bimaculoides
TATATACATACATGCATTTATATGTGTGTGTATATGTGTGTGTGTATTTGTTCTTCAATTGTCTGAGGACGTGCTTGCTTCGTGCAGACCTTTATAAGTTGCATCTGTTGCTTGCTTTTATTGCGTAACATCATGTGTTGCCGAATACTGAAAGATACGTGACAACTGGAATAAATGAGTGCCAAGTTATGTCCATGTGGAGGCGCATTGCTTGATAGTTATGGTGTTAGAATGTAAGATTGTGGGTTTCGATTTCAGGACAGGACGATGCGTTGCGTACTTGAGCAAAAACACTTCATTTCACGTTGCTCCAGTCCATTCAGTTGGCAAGAATAAGTAATTCTGCGACGGACCGGTGTCCACTCCAGCGAGGATATCTATACCAGAGAAATATACGTCAGAGAAACCGAGAAACCAGTCTTATGCTCCTTACAGGATAATGTGGACTACAAAGTTATGTCCATGTTCTTTTCTCTTATTATAGGAGTCGATAAAATAAGTACCACTATATATAGATAGATACATAAGTGCATATTTGTATATAAAAAATCTCTATATACACTATATGCATTTGTGTATACAGCACACATATACGTACACACATAAATATATCTTTGTGTATACATATTTGTGTATGTGCAATCAGATATGTGTGTGTCGGTGGATGAATGGAGAGATGTTTCATTGAATGGAGGGATAAAATATGCTTATAGAGAAATACCTTTTCTGTCTCCTGTCAAACGACTAACACACCATCAACATTATAATGTAGTTAAGGAGGTCTGAGTTGGATTACGGAAAGCATAATTGGTAAAATGTACAGTGTAGTTGTTCGTTGACTGTCATTTAGAATACTACTTAACTGACAAACATTCTCGTCATCGCTAAGTGTGAAGCAAGTATTTTACTTATAAAGGTTATTTATAATCTGACTCTCCTCCAATTATCAAATGTATGTCTTAGATAAAAGGTCAAAGCTAGCATCTTAAAAAACAAAACAAATCGCATTTTAGTTTCAAAGTCTTTTGGGTGTCTGTGTTAGAAACATTACATTTATCTTGTTTGCCGCCAGTTAGCAAGGGAAGTATATAATCGATCAGAGCTCAGAAAATGACTGGTACTTATATTATCAATTCTGGTCAGATGGATGTCAAAGTGTACGAGGTCATCATCGGACTGTAATATTGAACTCAGAGAGACAAAAGAAAATACAGGTTGCAAACTGATACTAGCTGATATTAATTACATGTTTGACAAAAATCTGTCCGACTGATGTAAGTAGTCATTAAAATCAGTCGTGATAAATGAGAATAAGGGATAGTGGGAAATATTTAACAATTGAGACAGGAGCAAATTCTTAAACAAATTTTAAATATGTAATGAGAAAGTAGTTGGGTCTGGGTCTAATTTTTCTTTATGAGCAGAAACTACGGAAGATAACTTCGAACTTAATGCCGAGTCCTCAGTCAATGTATAATTAGACCCTATATTATCATCATCATCATCATCATTGTTATTATTATTATTATTATTATTATTATTATTATTATTATGATTATTATATTTTAAAAAAAGGATTGACGTAACTCTTCACAAAGGTAAATAGTCAAGACGAAGAGTGCGATTCGATTGTATAGAATCTCTATCTCTGTCACTGTCTAT
>NC_068988.1:78892088-78896756 GCF_001194135.2 Octopus bimaculoides
ATTATTATTATTATTATTATTATTATTATTATTATTATCATTATTATTATTATCATTATTACAATAAAGGCGGCGAGCTGGGGGAATCGTTAGCTAGAAAAAAGTTTAGTGGCGTTTCGTCCGTCTCGACGTTCTGAGTTCAAATTACGCCGAGGTCGACGATTTTGCCTTCAACCCTTTCGGTGTTGATAGAATAAGTACCAGTAGAACGCTGGGGTTAATGCAAGCGATAATCTCACCACCCCCAATTTCTGGCCTGGTGCCTAAATTATTATTATTATTCGTAGTAGTAGTAGTAGTAGTAGTAGAAGTTTCATTATATATTTTCTCTCAGTTTTCGCAGTTTTTCATTCACCATTGAATTCTGCACAAACATCTACCGTTCTCACTGTTTTTCACTTACACACGCACACGCGTACACTCACTCATGCATACACCCACCAACACCAACACCCACTCACTCTCTCTATCTCTGTCACTGTCTATCTGTCTGTCTGACTCTCTCTCTCTCTCTCTCTCTCTCTCTCTCTCTCTCTCTCTCTCTCTCTCTCTCTCTCTCTCTCTCTCTCTCTCTCTCTCTCTCTTCCTTGTTCCTTGTGAGGCTGATGTCTTTTTAAATACAATAATTGCCATGTTTTTCTTATTTCCATATAGTTATAACAGCCAGACACTTCTACTTCCATTAGCCTTTTCTATTATTATCATCATCGTCATCATTATTATTGTTATTATTATTGTTGTTGTTGTTGTTGTTGTTGTTGTTATCATTATCATTATCATTATTATCATTATTATCATTATTATTATTATTATTATCATTATTATCATTATTATTATTATTATTATTATTATTATCATTATCATTATTATCATTATTATTATTATTATTATTATCATTATTATCATTATTATTATTAGTATTAGTATTATTATCATTATTATTATTATCATTATTATTATTATCATTATCATTATTATTATTATTATTATTATTATTATTATTATTATTATTATTATTATTATTATTGTTATTATTATTGTTATTATTATTTGTGTCTTTGAAAAACCCAGATAATCTTTTTTTTTTATTATTTATTGCTTCATAAATTCTATTTCCATTTACTTTTATGTTTGGATGATGCAAAACTCCTTTTACTTGTTTCTATAGATTCTTTATACAATTCAATTTCCACTCTTTATATGTGTATGTATCTATGTACGTATGAAAGCATATAGGTTTGTACATGCGTGTGTCTTCGTGTACACACACACACTCACTCACTCATTCACAAACACACACACACTCACTCACACACAAACACGCACACACACATACACACGTACATGCGAACACGGACGCGGGCGCGCACACGCACACATACACACACACACATACACACATGCACGCACGCGTTCGCAAACACACACGCGTTTTCAAATTACATTCATTTCTCTGCAACGCATTTCGTGTAATATATTTAGAATCTATTTTTTTTACGCAATCTTTTAAAAATATTCATGTATTTGTTTCCCACTTCCAGTAAACTTAAATACATACACGCATACACAGACGTACGCACAAATATATACACACTTTCACTCGTGTGTGTGTGTGTGTGTGTGTGTGTGTGTGTGTGTGTGTGTATGTATTTGTGTGTGTGTGTGTGTGTGTGTGTGTGTGTGTATTGATTATATTTGCCATTAATGAGGTTGTTGTATTATTTATTTTGATTTCATTTTGATTCTGTTTATATATTCTACTTGTTCTAAATTGTAATCACATAAATATAATATACATTTCTTTTGATAGATTTTCAAATATTTCCTGTTTTTTTGTTTTGTTTTTTTTTATCAACGTCATATCCTCATCAACATCAACGTTACCGTCGTCAACATCGTCGTCTTATTTCTCTTATGTCTTAAATTCTTTTATATCGATCAACATTTCATTGTTTTATTTTTCCAAAATGAACGTACATAAACGTGTGCGTATTTGTGTGCGTGCGTGTATGTATGTATGTATGTATGTATGTATGTATGTATGCATGTATGCATGTATGTATGTGTCTATATATGGGTGTGCAACTAAATTTCTTTATATTTGTTTGGCTCTGTTATCTCACTCTGTCTCTCTGTTTATATATTTTATTTAATTTCAGCGTTATAAATATTTCAAATTCTCTCTGTCTCTCTCTCTCAATCTTTCTCTCTTTTTCTTTCTCTCACGTGCGCTCGCTCCAGCTCTCTGTCTGTCTGTCTCTGTCTCTCGGTCTCTCTTTCTCTCTCTGTCTCTTTCTCTTTAAACATATTTCTCACTCTCTCTCTCTCTCTCTCTCTCTCTCTCTCTCTCTCTCTCTCCTCTCTCACTCACTCTTTCTGGAAATTGATGAGTTTCTCTCTACGTTCATCTCCCTCTTGATACATGTAGCTATCTTTATTTATTTGTCTTGTTATTTCACGTTAAGATCAGATCCTTTTTTACGTGTGTCAGGCTTGAAGTTACTTAGTCGAGCAAATAATACAACTGAACTGTGCACGTATGTATGAGCGTGTGTGTATGTGAACTGCATGTATATACAGTATATGCGTGTGTGCTTTTGTATGTTCGTGATGCTGTTTTTTTCTGAATATCTCTCTCACTTTATGTCACTTGTATTTCAGTTCTATATTTCAAACAATGGACGATATTTTACTTTGCATATTTCTATTTCCTTTGCATCTTTATTTTCCACTGTGTCAATATTATAGCTTAAATTATTATTTTTCTTACTATTTAATTCATTCCTTTCTACATATATTTTGTTTTTCAAATAAATGTGTAATAAACTTAATCCATGCTCGAACCCATTTCACCAGTCTCCCATCATCGACATCTTTCTATCAAAGCTACATCTATACCTTTCCTTCTTGCGCATCAATATGGACTGTCCTCAGTGGCGATCTCATATATATATCTCACGGTACAGAAGCGGGATAAACTTCCTTAACGTTTCCCACCTTTTTTTTTTTTTTATCCATAAAGTATTTCAACGAATACAGACACTCATTTAGTCTTTCATGAGAAAGACACTTTATTTCATGTTACTCCAGTCCACTCAGCTGGCGAAAATGAGTGGTACTTGTAATTGAAAGGGCCGGCCTTGTCACACTCTACGTCACGCTGAATCTCTGAGATCTATGTTATGAGTAAGCGTGTCTGTGGAGTACTCAGCCACTTGCACGTTAATTTCACGAGCATGCTGTTTCCTTGATCAACTGGATCCGGAGTTCCAGAGTATGATGAAGTATCAAAGTGAAAGTTACAACTAGGCATCGATATGGGTCAATGTCTTTATATTTTCTGTTTGAAAACATTAATATGATGCAATATGACATTATATATATATGCATATATACATACATACATACATACATGCATGCATACATACAGTCATGCATACATACATACATACATACATACATACATACATACATACACACACACACATATACATGAACACATAGACTCTATCATATGTTGAGCCAATCAGGATATCCATCAAGTATAAAGTCACCGTCCTCGTGAAAATACTTCTGCAAGTCCTCTTACTGTCTATACTTTCATTATATTACTTTATTTTAAATTACTTCTTTGTAACGAAAAGTATCCGGTATTGGCCCCCCACCTTTCACCTTCACTACTTTATTATTTAGAGATCACTTGCTGGTGGGCAACAACGCTGTCAGGTTGGTAATATAGTGACTTAACAATCAAAAGACACACATAGTTAGCTGTTTTGTCTTTGTCAAATGTCAACCTATATTTAACAGGTTATGAATGTCAGATCCATTTATTTAACAAATTTAATGGTTTCATTTTTAGTTTACCCGTCCATTTTAACCTAGTCTACCAATAATGTTAACCTGCTGAACTAATTAAGTTCAAGTTTTAATCTTATGAACTAATAATTGCGAATATTTCAATGGTCAGTAGAAACCGCTGCTTTCCGAAACACTGTGATTTTAAATATCTTCAGAGTGTTTTTACTTCGTCTGTTTGATTCATGAATTTGCTGTCCATTGTTGTACTTTGCCTACAACCAAGCATCATATATTCCTTTCTATGTAAGTTAATTTGAGAAATGTATCCGTATTTCTTGAAACTATGTCCCTTATTCTTTGAGACATTCTAACAGATGATACTAGGTTTTTGATTCTTTCAACAACCAAGAGAGAATATTAAGGAATTAAGAGTCTATTGCACATGTTATTCTGTACATCAGCCTTTGACTTAAACGAAATTAATTCCGTTAGCCTTCTTGAGCTATTTTCCTTAGCGCTTGTAACTTTCATCATTTTACTGCTTACTAGAGACAACGTTCAATTTGGACAAACAAAACGCTCTAAAGAATTTATTTCTTGTCATAATAGTTTCTGAGATATTCAGTTCTGCTATTATTTAATTTCCTTACCCATCTACACGCTCGTCTGTAATTCCTTAACTGCTTTTAGCTTACTGCACATACATACATGCACACATACATACATACATACAGACATACATACAGACATACATGCATACATACATACATGCATACATACATACATACATACATACATGCATACATACATACATACATACATGCATACATACATACACACACACACACACATATATATATATATATA
>NC_068988.1:78896766-78898547 GCF_001194135.2 Octopus bimaculoides
GTATACCTACATCTATTGCTCTGTAGTACTGATTCAGTGTATATTTGTATATTCTCTGTAATCTATGTATATTTCTCATTCACAGTTTGGTAATAATTGCTTTGAAATATTAAACTTATTTTATATGTTTTATCATCAACTCAATAAGCGCTCTCTTTATTACTAATACTGATTTGTTTTTAAGCTCCAAATATTATATATAATATTATATATTACTTTCAAGAATTGATGATTTCAACAGATCTGTCGTTGATGGTTATTCCTCTAAGTTTCTGACGTAGATGAAGGTTTTTCATAGTCCGGTTTTAAAAACTTGTTCTATTCAATTCCAAAAATGGTCTTAATTCTGTATCACCTCATCTCGTTCCATTTTTTAATGCTCTCATAGTTACCCTCTTCCAATTGTTTCGCGTTTATTTACTATTTCAAGTCTTTGAACTCTCTGTATTTATCACCGTTTGCTATTGAATTTATAGTTGTTGTATCAAGTCCCTATTCTCTTTCATAATATCTCCAAATCTGAAAGAAAAAAGTGTGGGCTTTAATGTTATTTTCAATCTAGTCAAGAAGTATCTGCTGCTATTTCATGCTTTTTTCAAACTTTGTTTTTAATCTGCTGCTATTTTCACTTCCAATTCCATTAAATTAAACCAGATGTACATGAACAGTTCATTATTTGCGTCCGTATCTTTAACAGATTTATTGGATGATTTTGTTTCTCTTCTATCAGTGTGTACATTGGTCTATCCTCTATGAATTAACCTCCTGTATACATTGTCCAGCAGGAATTCCTCATACATTACTTCTACAAAAACTACTATATCATCTTTTCTTCACATCTCTCAAAACACGCCATTCCCTTTTCCACGCTGAACTCAGTCAATTTCCACTAACTTCTTGTCATTTGTCATCTAAGGTTTCATGCCTATTTTAACACCGTTACCCTTTAGGCTGAGTAGAAATAACATCCACAAATTTTGGCTTAGAAATTGCAAGTTCGCATCTCGCTACGGGCGTTATTTTAGTTCATTCTCCTAGACAAGAAGAAAATATTAATTTTACTCTTTCAAGGCTTCATGCCCAGTTAAGTAATATTTATTTGGTATCATTCAAATAAGTGTGTTTTATTAGGAGGTGAGTGGCAGAATCCGTAGAGTGTTGGAGAAAATGCCTAGCGGTCAACACATCATTAATGCTCTGATTTCAAATCTCACCCAACGTCCATTTGAGTTTCATTTCTCAGAGTTCGATTAAATTGAGGATTTGGAACGATTTATTGTAAAGCTCTAAACCATAATATTGTTCTTCTTGTTGCTGTTTAAACTCCGAAAACCAGAGTTAATGTATTATCTTTGTCCACGATTTTACTTTCTTACAATCCTTTTTATTGCATACTTACGATTACAGTATACAATGTGTACTTGCTGTTTTAAGACGGTAGCTGTAATTTCAGGGAATTTAGGTGTTATTTTTAGCAGGTTGCATAGCCATGGAGAAACACCTTCATTCATAGTGGTGGTGGTGGTACTACTACTACTACTACTACTACTACTACTACTACTACTACTAGTGCTGCTGCTGCTGCTGCTGCTGCTACTACTACTACTACTACTACTACTACTACTAATAATAATAATAATAATAATAATAATAATAAAAGTTATAGTGGAGGTGGCGGCGACGGCAGCAGCAGTGGCAGTAGCAGCAGTGGCAGTGGCGGCAGTAGCAGCAGCAGTAGCAACAGCAGAAGCATCAGCAGCAGCAGCAGTAGTAGTGGTAGT
>NC_068988.1:78901928-78905476 GCF_001194135.2 Octopus bimaculoides
TCAATATATATTTCAGTATAAAGAATTCATTAAGATGCTTAAATCAAAATTTCTTTACACATCATTCAGGAACAGATATAACATCAGAAAAAATACATTCCGTTTAAAAACACAAACCGTTCATGGCGAAAAAATTTCACAATATATATATATATATATATATACTCACATGTACACATACATTCATATATCTAGAGAGAAGGAGAGAGAGAAAATGAGTCATTGACAGATATATAATAATTTCCTTCCTCAAAGTACATGATTTCATAAGTGACTGGCTATTTAGTAGGAAGAGAATTAAAACAGCTACTGGATTTGTTGTAAATGAGATGTTAAATTATATGACGTTTGAGTAATTAGTTAAAGCTACCTTCACGCCAGTTTAGTTGAAGAACAAATGCTTCTGGCAAACGTAAAGAAATAAAACATTTTAAATGTTGGTTACGTATTCAAATAACATGTTTTTGTATTCTCTTTTATTTTCATTTGTTTCTATAGACTCTAAGGCATAATATTTGAACATCGTTGTCTTCTTTTAGATATTTTCAAAATGGCTCTTATCACTTCAAAGAAATTAATATATTTTAATTTTTACACTTCAAAGCCATTTTGTTAGTACATGACAATTCATTGACTAGTTAGAGAGTCTGTTATCACATTTAAATCATCTGTTTATCAGAAATTTAATTTCCTAGAAGCCAAAATACGTTTCTAAAACCAAATCAAACTTGGAAATCAGTAAATCGATAATTATTTTTACTAGCAACTTCAGATGTCGGTCTGTGATCGGCGTATTTAATGTATAGTTGTCGTTATAGCAATGTGATACTGTTCGCTTCGTTTCTTACAACTGTGTAGATTATACATTATAACAGTAAATCATACCATTCTGTCTAGTAGGCGCCATGGTACATGATAGCATAATGTCATTGGTTACCCTGCTAAATCATATCTGTCATTTGATGCTCTCTTAGAACATATTGTGCCATTCTGCATTATACTATAACGTGGCATTTGGTATAATATCAGTCCATATAAGATAACATACAAGATAACACACCATAGCAATCTATTATGCTGATGTTATTTAAGACGATAATAAATAGTGTGTGAAGGCACCTAATAAATAAAATTATGAGCCTAGAGTATCCGGAATGCGTTAGCATGATAGCTAAATTGATATTTTCTTCTGGTGAGGTTTTCCTAAGCATTATCTTTACCACGGTAACTATATTAATGCATGAAATTGAGTGCACATTTCTCCTTCTCACAACCTGGTTAGCTTTTCTGTAGCTTCTTCCCTAACAAACAGAGAGTATATGAATCCCACTGCTATACATGCTCGATCATGCATAGTATTCAATTGATGTTAAATGTGTTCTCTCCCAGCCGAAAACCAGTGAATTGACGAAACGTAAATAGACAACAGAAAATGATGCTACCACCGACGATAAAAAATGGCTGAATTTGTTTTCAGAGAAAAAAAAAAACGGGAGTAAAAAAGAAAATATAAAAAAAAGAAGTAAAACAGGAGATTCAACTGCATATAGTGATATTTTAACGGTGTCAAACAATTTTGTTATTTTGGGAGCTGATTTTAAAATAAGTTTGGCATAAAAGAATTTTTTTCTCTCCAACTGATCTGAAAGATTGTGAAAATGGAAACTCTATTTTTAAGAATTTGCTGAGAAACTACCTTAGGAACTTACTTCTTAGACTGTAATAGATATGTCATAAGAAGAGATATATGCCTATTTAGGCGACACGAATTAAAAATATATTGCAAAATACGTATTAGAGTTGAGTATGTAGGTGTAAAAGTCAGGATTTCATGAGTATATTCTGTAGTTTACAATTTATTTTAGTTTTAATTTCCTCATTCTAGAATATTAATTCAAATGAGTAGGTTAGATCTTATTTATAACTGCAAAATGGTTGTGTTAATAATTTCGTTTTATAACCTTAGTTCGATCGCACTGCATGTCAGTTTGGGCAAGTGTTATCAATTATAGCGTCGGGTAGTTAATATCTTGAAAGAGACATGCAGTAAAGTGAGACTGTAAGTGATTTTACCCGTATGTACACCTACATACACGTGTGAGTGTGTGTGTGCATGTAAACAACAGTCATTTGTGCACAATACAACGAAAATCGGAAGAAGTGAGATAAATTTAAATATTATAAGGCCCCACTGTGCGTTAAATACGAATCTAGACATTTTTCTATGCTATTGATGTACAGGGAAAGAGGGGAGGATTTTCCTGACGCATTTTAGGATTTGTTGACTACTCTTCACAGAAATATGCTCGGCTTCCTTCGCCAATTAGTAGCAGAGTTTAGATACATATTAAATGGTGATGCATTACGCTAGCTTCATAGCCTAATAGCAAATTAGGTTATCCATTGCGTAGATATAACACAGGACGGGGTTTTATCGCACAACTTTCGATTCCGTGTAGATTTTTGTAATTTATGAAATTTAATTCATCTATGTATATATGCTGTATAACGTCTTTCACCATTTTCTTCTCGTTCTTTGCACAAATTATCCTTACGGAGTCGGTTAAATAGATACCAGTTACGCACTGGAGTCGATATAATCGACTAGCCCCCTTCCCCAAAAATTTTCAAGGCCTTGTGCTTAGAGTAGAAAATAATAATAATAATAACAATAATAATAATAATAATAATAATAATAATAATAATAATAATAATATCAAGAGTTGATCCTTGGTACCTCTGCACTTACGCTTGCAACCCTTCTGCTCATGTGGCAGGACTCCATTTTTTTCCAGATGTTCGTACATTGACTCTGCGAGCTTTCCAGTCAATAACTTCCACATAAGTGGCAAACAGGATATCGGCCTGTAATTGTCTACCATATTGCCTTTTCTGATGTTGTTCAGGCACAGCACTGTCCTACCCATTGTCAACCACTCTGGTGTTCCTTGGTGATCGGTATTTAACAAGGTGTTGAGTTGCGCAGCTATTCGTGCATGACATTCACCAAATCTTTTGATCCAGTAGCCTTGAACTCCATCTGGTCTCGGGGCCTTCCAGTTGCTCATATTTTTGCTGATTTCCTTCACCTCCTTAACTGAAATGACTAGTTCTGTCTGTTTTGGACAGACTACTGTTTGTTTCAGTTCTTGCAACCATTCAGCACCCTTTTTGTGCTTCTTGTCTTTGCTCCAGATGTCACTCTAAAACCATTGACTTTCAATGTTATCTGGTATCAACTTTTCATCTGTACGCTCTCCATTTATTTCTTTATAGAATGTCTTCTGGTCTATTCTGGTGGTAACTCTTCATTCTTTGGTCGTATCTTACCATCTTTGCTTTCTTTGCAACGAGGCGCTGTTTCAGTTCCTCCACTACTACTTGCAGGCCCTTTCTTTCAGTATTATACTTCCTTTTCAGCGCCTTGTATTTTTGTTCGCCTTTAAGCTCCCCTTTCTATTTTCGGTCTTAGCACAAGGATTTCCTTCGAGAGCATGTCTAACCCTGCTTGGATTCTTCTTTTCTACCATGGATCTTTTTTTTTTTTT
>NC_068988.1:78905486-78906031 GCF_001194135.2 Octopus bimaculoides
GATTCTTCTTTTCTACCATGGATCTTTTTTTTTTTTTTTTTTGATAATAATGACAATGATGAAAGGAAACGGGTTCAGCCTCCTCTTCTTCATGAACTGATTAATGATACATCTAGTGATGGTGTCACAATAAAAACACTGGTAATTGCGCAACCTGATAATCGCTACCTCATATGAGCAGCAATGAAAAAACAAAATATTGTGAATAACGGTGGTAACGGAACTGAAACCAATGATGGTGACAGTGTTACACCCGTTAGGCTCAGAGATTCTGGTCCGGCTCCAGCCTGTCGATATCCAGAAAGGGACCACCACACACGGCGTATTAATGCTGTGGTCATGGAGTGTTATTACCTGAGCAACCCGGTAGATGAAAATAGAGCTCAAATTAGGAGTTACCGACAACGTATGTCTGATCATTGAAGGGAAAAGGGATTGTTTCAACTCACGGAACCGACACTATGTGATCAAGCTAGAGCTATAAGAAAACATCGTTGGTTCACAGAAGTAGAACTCGAAGCCATCAAAAGACGGGTCTTGGAAAA
>NC_068988.1:78906041-78907131 GCF_001194135.2 Octopus bimaculoides
GATTCTGGTCCGGCTCCAGCCTGTCGATATCCAGAAAGGGACCACCACACACGGCGTATTAATGCTGTGGTCATGGAGTGTTATTACCTGAGCAACCCGGTAGATGAAAATAGAGCTCAAATTAGGAGTTACCGACAACGTATGTCTGATCATTGAAGGGAAAAGGGATTGTTTCAACTCACGGAACCGACACTATGTGATCAAGCTAGAGCTATAAGAAAACATCGTTGGTTCACAGAAGTAGAACTCGAAGCCATCAAAAGACGGGTCTTGGAAAATAGCAGCAGAGATAACGATGAAAATACAGTTCTTACTAACAAGAGTAATCCCATAGCACAGGAAAGCAGCAGTGGTAGTTTACTTGATGAGAGACATATGGATGATCTAAAAGAAGACGATAAAACTAATAGTGACATGACATGAACAAATGGCAATCTACGACAGGATAAAGGCAAGACTACAGGAGAACGATAGCGACATTATTTGGAACCTTGAAAATGTTGATCGATGGAAATTGAGCCAAGAAACGAAAAATGTGAATGAAATTCTGAAATACATCAGAACAAACATCACAGAAACAAATAATTTGATTAAATCAGCAAGTATTGTTGTAGCAGAAAACGTGGGTGTTGATGTTAAGAAAAAGAAACATAATGGGAGTGAGAAAAGAAAAAATTATTATTATTATTAATATTATTATTATTATTATTATTATCATTACGAAAGACAGCGAGCTGGCAGAATCGTTAACACGTCGGGCAAAGTGCTTAGAGGTACTTCGACCGTCTTTATGTTCTAAGTTCAACTTCCACCGAAGTTGCATTTACCTTTTTATTATTTCATGGTGATACAATAAGTACCAGCTGTGTACTGGGGTCGATGTAATCTACCATCCCCACCCCTAATTTTCAGGCCTTTTGCCTATAGTAGAAAGAATGTATTATTATTATGAAAGACAGTGAGCTGGCAGAATTGTTAGCACACCGGGAAAAGTGCTTAGCGGCATTTCGTCTGTGTTTACTTTCTGAGTTCAAATTCTGCTGAGGTCGGCTGTGCTTTTCATGCCTTCAGTGTTGATAAAATAAGTAAC
>NC_068988.1:78907141-78912218 GCF_001194135.2 Octopus bimaculoides
CTTCCTCCTCCTCCTCCTCCTCCTCCTCCTCATCATCATCATCATCATCATCGTTATTGTTGTTATTTCTTCGTCTTGAAGTGTAGATGGAAAATGCACCGGAGTATTTAATCATTAGTCACGTCATAGATGGATAGATAATAACTTAGATAGATAATAATTTTCTTTAAATGTGCGCAGTACTTAGCAAGGTTGCTTTATGCATGATACCGGTTTTGCATAGTATTCCCAACCACTTTACGAAATCTTGAAGTTTCGATGGCATCTACCCTAATGCCTTAATCACAACTGATATCACAGGAATTCAAAATAGTCATAACATTTTCACTTTCAATTCGAAGTATTTGGTGGTATTTTCAACCTCTTTATTCGCAGTATACATGTCATTTGGCATGGCTACGTCAATGACCTGACAGTACTTGTCTTTCTTGTTCAATACTACCATATCCGGTCGGCGATGCTCAATTACTTTATCAGTCGGAAAATCATAATCCGAGAAATATTGATCGTTTCCCATCTTCCTGCATTACTTTAAGAGCTCATACCAATTGTTTGTTACTTTGTATTGGTATTTACAATATAAAGACCAATGAAGATACAAACAGAGGATTTTATTAGTGCCCAGGCTCAGATAACATAACAAACTGGAATACTAAATCGTCAAGATAAAGTTTTATGTTTAGCCAGCGAAGCCTCAGACTTTGAGTTGAATCGGCTTTTGTTGAGGCAAAATTTCAAACAAGAAATAATAGTTACTAAGGCACGTGGAACAGAGGGATCGAAATCACATACACACACATATGCAGTACCTCACAGAAGTGTGTACACCCCTAAAAGAATTCAGTAAAATTGCCATTACTCTGATAATATCGAAGGAAATCAGACGAAATTTATACTGAATAAAATATGTTATGCATGCAAACGTTATACAAATTTGGAACACAGAACAATAAACATTTTCAAAGATATGAACGAAATGTTAATTTTGAAACGATACAAAAATATTTACACCCCAAAGGAAATTTGCAATATTCAATATTCTATCTACTTTTTTTTTTTTTTTTACTAAATTCAGATATTGGTGATAATTTCAATTCTTATAAATTATTTCTCCTGGCATTTTTACACCGGTCGTTGTTATTGCATCTGCAGGAATCCTGATTTATGTACCGTGGTGAAAATCTTCATTGTGATTAAAATGGCACCGAAAGGAAAAGAATTGTCTGAAAATTTAAAGAAAGTTATCTTTAATTTGCACAAGAATGGTTTAGGATACAAGTTAATTATCAAACGACTACATATTAGCATAAACACAGTTGCCAAAGTAATTCAGGAGTACAAAGCTACTGGACGGCTAAGCAATAAACATTGTCCAGGTTGTCCTTCTATTTTAACTATACGTGATATTCACCACATGAAACGTTGCGTGATGGACGACAGGCATTATACCGCTTCATCTTTAGCCCCAAAATTGTCTTCTGTTATTGGAAAGAATGTATCCGCCCAAACAGTTCGCCGAAGTCTGAGCCAGTGTGGTTTTCATGGACGCATTTCTTGTAGGATGCCTCCCCCCACTACCAGGCATAAATCAAGTTGTCTTCCATTTGCCGAAACCTATGTGAGTAGGGGGAAGGAGTTTTGGAATAAATTCTTTTTTCTGACGAGACTAAAATCAACTTGTTTGGGTTAGATGTTATCAAACTAGTGTGGCGACAACCAGGTGAAGATAATAGCGACAAATGCACCGTACCTACCGTGGAACACAGCGGTGAGAGTGGTATGCTTTGGGGATGCATGAGTGCAGCTGGTGTGGAAGGACTCACATTTATTGAAAGAACAATGGATTCAAGGCTTTATTGTGACATATTGTGGAAAACAATGTTTGAAAGCATCAAGGAACTAGTAAGACATTCCATGTTCCAGCATGATAATGACCCTAGGCACACTTCAAAGATGACGACAAAGTTTTTATCAAATAAAAAGGCAAAGGTATTGCCTTGGCCTACCATGTCACCTGATTTAAACCCAATAGAACATCTTTTGGAGAGTCTGAAGCAACGTCTTACCTACTATTGTTCCCAAGTCTACCTTGACCCGGAGTAGAAACACCTGTCAGGGTTCCAGCTATTGTTTAATTGGAATAAATATAAAACCACCGGGAGCAAGAGACCCCTAGCTGTTGTAAAAAACCGCGGCTTCACGTCACTGCAGGTCATTATGCTTTGGTTTGTCACTAATTACTAATCACGGAGACTTAAAGAGATTATAATCCTTTTCAGAAACAATGTAATTATTAGCCGCCTGAACTTACTAGCAGGGATGGTTGAGTTGGGGTGTACTTGTTTCTTCTAGTGATGGATGCAGTTGAAATGTTTTATATTGTTTATGACAGCCCTTTAGTGTTTCTTCGTGACTGAAGATACTTCTGTTTAAAGTTATTCCGGATTTGGCCGAATTGTTTTTTATTCGACATATCTAGAGTTGCCTCGTCCGACGTGTCATTTCTTTTCGAAATGGTAATGTACGGTTTAAGGTTGTTATTCACAGAAAGTCGAGCGGTCGTGAAGAAGCTTTCTCGTTCACATCTGTAGACTATATATCCTACCACCTCCACCACCACAGCTAAAATCACCAGCATCATCACCACCATTACCCCCACACACACGACGCAGACACACATCATCACCCCCACCCCATCCACCACTATTACATCCTCCATTCAAGCATCTCCATCACCCCTCTACTACTACTGCTACTACTACTGCTGCTGCTGCTTCTGCTACTACTACTACTACTACTACTGCTACTACTATTACTACTACTACTACTACTACTACTATTGTTATCTCACTATCACTAATGTCAACATGTATGTTGCTACCCTTGCTTGTCCAAGATCACTTCCTCTTTCTGGTAGGACGGAAATCTCCATTTGATTTTGCTCTAGTAGCTATAAATAGCTGTCAAGCTGAATATTTAAAATTCCTCGACAAGAAAAGATTCTATTTCCGAGCCGTTTCTCTTTTTCTCTCTAATTCTATTATTTTCTCCAGTAGAAGAAACTTCTATTGACATGTTATCTCTGTTTCTGTAAGCCATAATTATATGAAGAACGTCTTTTTTGTTCATGGAAGAAGGAAAACAACTATTACCTTTAGAGCATTTTAGAGCGATAGAAGCGAGGGAAGAAGTTTGACTTAGACCAGACATCTAACTCGAATAATGTCCACTGGAAAAAAAAACTGGAGAACAGTTCGTGGGGTGGTGGTGGTGGTGGTCTGGCTGGTGGCAATGGGCTCCTGTACAGTGAATACAATAATCAGCGATAAGGCTTTGGTTGATATAATACTTCTTCAAGGAAGAAGACCATGTTTTCAGTCTATATAACTAAAAATGGTTTTCTAAATACGGTTACACCTTTTACCCAGGCATAATGCATCTAGGACGTCACTATGCAATGTACACTTTATTTTCAGAAGGGAGTAATTTGAGGAAGATTTGATTATTGTTAATAGTTAGTCGATTGATTATGTAGAGGTTAACTTGTCATAACAGGCAAATACTGTTGCGTGACATAAGTTCTCATTAGATGAAAGGTAAAGTGGTAAAGTTGACTTCGGCGTGATTTGAACTTAGAGTGTATAGCGATGTTAATGAAATAACGCAGGGAATTTTCTCTGATCTACCAATTTTGCTAAACATTGACCACGCTTTAAAAAGATATGTAACGTTGTTGTTACCGTAAGAGGAAGCCAAACCGGCATCATTGAGGTAAGGAAAAAATTATCAACGGCACCGCTAATTGACATATTTGACACATTATTAATTAACATTATAGCATAGCCTGGAAAAAACGTGGATTACATGAAAAAATGCGATCAAGAGAAATAATTCTTAAGATTATAAACCTGGAAAAGTACAAGACAAGTTATTACACTTTTTCCTGGCGTATTTAGCACAAATGTATAGGATCTGGAGAGATTGCAATTCTACAGTCAGTTCACGACCTGTGAATAAATATAAAGACGCGGTTTATCTTATGCATTTTACCAAAATGGCAGGAATATGCAAAAGGATAGTGTGATCGATCCTGAGTTCATTCAATACGAGAAAGCAAGAAACTATACTATTTTCTGAGAATTTGTCTTCTGTCATCTGGACTAATTTTCACAATTATGGTCGTAAAGCTGTATTAATCTAGAAGCAGATGTAGAAGCAATGTAAAGATGCTACTTTAAGGAAATAGCCTCATTGTAACCAAGCTAGTGGAAGAGATTGAAAGTATTAAATCTGTACTCTTGTAGTAGACAAGATAGAAATGAACTGATATAAATATGGTGGATTCTTGAGTGATTTTCACCTTTAAAATATTCAGGCTCTATATCAATTACCTAACAGGTTGTCACGGTATTATCCTGAAGATTCTAACATCCTTATCAACATCAAGATCAGCTACAAGTGACAGCTTAGACTTCAAAATTCTGTAACGCCATATCTTACGACATAAACTGAGAAAGCTACATGGAATGATTGTTAACGTTTTCGAGAAACCCTGTGCACAGTTGTAGAAATTAGCTGCCCAGCGGATGTTAACATAAAGCTCAAGATCAATGAAAAACGTAACTATTAAGAAATCTACAGTTTCTCTATCCAGATTACAAGTTCAGGTTAATACCTTTAATTAGTGGGGCCTTCGGATATGTAACACACTGCCTAAATACCAATCTTGAGAAATTAGGCTTCTCAAAACCAGAAAGGAGAAAGCTAATTCGAAGGCTACAGATCCAATCCAGCACTGGAACTGTAAAAATCTGTAAAACTTTCCAGAAGTTTATCATTTAAATATATATGAGCATGTCTAGATATGTAAGTATATGCATGAGAATACATATATAAAACATACATACATATGTATATAGCATACATACATAGATACATACATGCATACACACACACACACACACACACACACACACATATATATATATATATATATTCTTTTATTCTTTTACTTGTTTCAGTCATTTGACTGCGGCCATGCTGGAGCATTTGTAGATAGAATTTGAAGATTTGTAAC